>NW_019394171.1:24655-26092 GCF_000648675.2 Cimex lectularius | reverse complement strand
TCGGCTAGATACGCCGCTGCTCTACCACTTGAGCTATCGTGACTTCGATCCACTCGGACACTAACTTCCCATCTCAACCCCACCTTTTGAATTTTCCCTCCTTTTTGCCATTTTTCATTTTTCAGTTTTTGATCTCAACTAAAAACCTTAATTAAATGTAATATATTAATGTTAATGTGAATGGACATAATTTTAACATATCAGAAATTTGAAGAAATAGTAGTATAAAAAACAGATGTTTGTGGCATTACATCGTTTGTTCCATAATAAAAAAATCGATAAATTTTATAAATACTGTCTATCATACACCTTGTTAACTCATTCATTCAGTTAATTTTATTCAAGCGTTAAGTTATAAATTTAACGGAAATAATTTAAAACAACTACTGGAATGTTTCATTCTAAGCTATGACTATTGACAACAGCTGAGTGTATTGTCAGATTTTATAGTTCCTTCCTTTTGGAAAAAATCAACGTCGAATAATCGAAATACTAAGGTACGGACGTCCTAAAGATGGAGGGGTTGATTTCATGGCTTAGGTAAATATTAAAATTATTGGGTTGTCCGGAAAATAATGCAGGATTTTAAGTTTTCATTTAAAAAAATCTATATAAAATATTCTGTTTACGTTTACAGGATTACTCNTCAAATGCTATCTCTTTTAGTTTTCTTTATCAAATATATTTTTGTGACAACCCGTTTTTAAATTAAAATACTATTATTATTTTTAGTTTTTTGACGTCAAAATATAAAATTTACTCACTTAAATTGTGTGCACACCAAATTTTCTTAATTACAAATAAACAGCTCTTAACCCATGGAGGACAGAAAGGGAATTGTTTTTTTGATTAACAATTTTTAAACAATCTAATAAAAGTACAAATTATTTGATATTTGCTGCAAAGTTTAGCAAAATTGATGAAGAGTATCTAGCATATTTACTAAAAAATATGCTTTCCGTTTAATATTCTTATTCATTTTAACTATGCCTTTTGAGTTTTAAATGATATCTGAAATTGAAACAATCGCAAGATTTTTCGTTCATCGAGAGTTCCGCTGATGCAGACGGTCTAAGTCGAAAGACGTATATTAATTGGTCAAGCGGACCACGAAAACTAGGGAACTTTTATTAATGTTAATTTCACTAATTTCGTGGTCCGCTTGACCAATTACTATATTACAATTAATTAAGGTTTTAGTTGAGATAAAAAAGTCAATGGCACGAGCGGGATTCGAACCCACGATCTTCGGCTTGATACGGCGCTGCTCTACCACTTGAGCTATCGTGACTTCGATCCACTCGGACACTAACTTCCCATCTCAACCCCACCTTTGAGTTTTCCCTCCATTTTGCCATTTTTCAAATGTCGTGTAATCGGATTGGATTCTCGGCGACAAATGAAATGGCCACGGAGAGCTTTAGTGAAGTATACTTC
>NW_019394171.1:6444-24057 GCF_000648675.2 Cimex lectularius | reverse complement strand
ACTGGAAAATGCATTTATTGACTTTATCAATTCTAAAAATTCTGAATTCTACTCAGACGGAATTAATAAGTTACCAACACGTTGGGAGAAATGTATTGAGAGTATGGGAAATTATTTTGATTAAAGAACATTGCTTTAAAGTAACTAGTTTCTTTTTTTTTTGTTTAATACCAAAATCCTGCATTATTTTCCGGACAACCCAATATCACACCTCGTCTGAACTTAATCATACGACCCTTTACAGTTCCAGGCGCGACGATGAGATTTGTGGTGAGATGACAAAAGAAGACGAGGTCAAAGATCTTTTCGAACTCCCTGAAGAATTGCTCGAAGTCATATTGAGCCGGTTGTCCGTGAAAGACCTCGTCTCCTGTTCAAAAGTGTCAAAAATGTGGAGGATAGGCGTGAATCTGAACAGCATCTGGAAGAACATTTGCCGGAACGAGGGCTACTCGGATAAACTGATCAACACGACTCCGCCCCATTTGTTCATAGATCAACCCAAAGAAGGTAAATTTGTTAACTTCAGCATTAATATTGTTCTTACTTTCAATTAATTAAGGTTTTTAGTTGAGATAAAGAAGTTAGTGTCACGAACGGGATTCGAACCCACGACCTTCGGCTCGATACGCCGCTCCTCTACCACTTGAGCTATCGTGACCTCGATCCACTCGGACACTAACTCAACCCCACCTTTTTGTTCGAATCCCTCTCGTGACACTGACTTTATCTCAACTAAAAACCTTAATTAATTTAAAGATGTTAATTGGTCAAGGGGGCCACGAAGAATCATTTATTGCGTGTTTAAGTAGTCGTTTTAGAAATACAGCTTTTTCAATCTAAAAATAAACCCGTGATTTGCTATTACAAGGGCTTAGGGAATTTAACGGAATTTAACAGTCGGCCTTGCGGATTGAATAAGGCAAATAGCGGGGCTTATTTACTTTAAAACATTAAGTTCTATGGACACACAATCAATTTAGGTTATAACCAGAGATTTCAGTCTGAGTCGTGAATAGAATTTACAACCGTGAACTAAACTTAAACAATACCAAATCCTTTGATTTAGCTAAATATATATTTTTTTTAATTCATTTCTTCTTTATTAGAAAATTGAAGACGAAAAACAAAATATTTGGTACAGAATAAAAAAACTTATACGTTTTGTAAAGGTTCATTTTGTAAATAGATAGTGAAGAAAAGAAGATCGATTGTGACTTGGAACCACTCTGCTACTGGAGAAGAGTTTTCGGACGTTTCAAAGAACTGGCAAGGAACTGGCAGGATAAGAAATTCCAGAGGTTCAGATTGTCAGAAGGTTCGAGCCCAGTTCACTGCCTCGACAGTGACGGTGTCACTGCTGTCACAGGCCACGAGGATTCGACCATCTCTGTTTGGTATAATATTCTGTAAATATCAACTCTTTATTTAATACACTTTTTTTGCTTTAGGTCTGTTCTGTCGGTACCGCATCTTAAGCAAAAAATAAAAGCCGTGCTTTCCGGCTATCCGATAACATCGGTCAAGACGACGACACGTTACGTAATAGCGGTGCAAAAGAAGCTCCTGCTCGTTTACACGAAAGAAAACGAAAATTACAAACTGACGGATATCAAAAGTTTCGAGCTCGGTGAGGATAACATAGAGCAGATGGAGAAGCTGAAAGCCCTCGGGATGGAATATTCGTCATGGTATAAAGAGACTATGAGGATCAATGAGGACCATACTGCTTTGACTATAAGGCCGTTGCTGTATGCCATCGTAGATGACCATTTGTACGCTTCGTGCTGTGGAACGGGCATTGTGCGGATGTGGACCCTTCCCGGCAGTGAGTTCGTTTCCTGCAAAGCGGGACTGTCGGAGATCCAACAAATAGAGACAGACGGGACGAGCCTCTTCTTAGTCGTTCACACGGAGATCACCCACCTTCTTAAATACTCCAAAGAAGATGACGCTGTTAAAATGCTCCTGTCCGTCCCCGGTCTTAAAAGGTTCGTGATAGGAGAGAAACTAGTAATGGCATTCCCACTTCCAGGCGATATATGCCTCAAGAGGTTATGGGTTTGGAAGAAAGACGACTACTCGCAACCTGTCGGCACGAAGACAATCGGTTCTTCTCACTTCTCCGCCATCCTGGTCCAGTCAGTTTATATTATTTACTCCGAGGATTCCATGATACACGTATGGAATCCAGTGCAGAATACAATACTAATATCGTTCTCGGTCGGATCGGTCGTCGGTTTCATCAGGGAAGGATTCGGTTTCACTCTGGTCGTTTTCATGACTTCAAGCCTTCACCTCTGGGATTGGAAGTCCGGAAAACGGCTTTATAGGTTTTACACCGGCCTGGAATGGACCGGCAATTACAAAAATCTCGTCTGGGTCAATTGTTCCATGCTCCTCTCCGCCGGCGTACACAACCAACTTGAAATGTTGTCGTTTTGGTAGAAAAAAAAAATTTTACTTCGTTTTTATATCTTTTCAAGTGTAAAATATAATGTTACTTTTTTCATTTTTGTTATCAATAATAGCATATGTTAATTTAACTATCACATGTTTAAATGTCAAGGATAAAACCGAATGAACAAAAAAAAATTATAATCACTAATTTCGTGGTTCGCTTGACCAATTAATACATTACAATTAATTAAGGTTTTAGTTGAGATGAAAAAAAATTAATGGCACGAGCAAAGGAGGGAAAACTCATAAGGTGGGGTTGAGATGGGAAGTTAGTGTCCGAGTGGATCGAGGTCACGATAGCTCAAGTGGTAGAGCAGCGGCTTATCTAGCCGAAGGTCGTGGGTTCGAATCCCGCTCGTGACACAGACTTTATTATCTCAACTAAAAACCTTAATTAATTGAAAAAAAGTACTCATATTATTAATTTACACACAGAATAAAACAAAAAATAACATTCCTTGAAACTTCAAAACGTTGAAAAATGAAGTGAAAAGGTGGGGTTGAGATGGAAAGTTAGTGTCCGAGTGGATCGAGGTCACGATAGCTCAAGTGGTAGGGCAGCGACGTATCTAGCGGAAGGTCGTGGGTTCGAATCCCCCTCGCGACACAGACTTTATTATCACAACTAAAAACCTTAATTAATTGAAAAAAAGTACTCATATTATTAATTTACACACAGAATAAAACAAAAAATAACATTCCTTGTAACTTCAAAACGTTGAAAAATGAAGTGAAAAGGTGGGGTTGAGATGGAAAGTTAGTGTCCGAGTGGATCGAGGTCACGATAGCTCAAGTGGTAGAGCAGCGGCGTATCTAGCCGAAGATCGTGGGTTCGAATCCCGCTCGTGCCATTAACTTTTTTTCATCTCAACTAAAAACCTTAATTAATTCTAAAAAAATTATATTTATTGAAAACTTGTAAGTTCTAAGAAAGGTAGTTCCATTTATTACAGTTTTGTTCATAAATCTAAATTGTTGACATGAATCAGACTTTCAGGTAGTAAAGCCCCGGCTATCTTCTAGCTGTCTAGGCTAAGTAATATTGTAAAAAATATAAAGTACATTAATCGTTTAAGGTTTATGTTAAAAGTTATAAGAATAATTAGCAGGTTTTCGAAATTAAAAACAATAAACACAGAAACCTTATACAAATTTTGTATAATGTTTACGGAAAAATATGCAAATGCTCGGCAGAAAATCCTAGGGAAAATTCAAAACTTTAAAACAGTCATAACATAAATATTACAAAGGGAGGCTATGGACGTGGGTGCGCGGATTTTAATTTAAAAATTTTCGCCGATAATATGTCAAAATATTGGACAGGTGCCCGTGCGTTTTTTCCAAAGAGCCCTACGAAAGTCAAATATTTTAAGCAATTTTGTCACTTTTTTAAAATTTAGTTTTCTGCTTTTCTTTTGCTTGTATAAGGTTATTATAATTTACTTGGTTAATGTCAGACAAAATTTCATGTGGTTTTTTTTAAATAATAAAAGAAAAAATTTATTTAATATCCATATTTTCAGCAATAATAATAATAAGACAGATACTATAATTAATTACTTAATTTCTAATCCTAAATAAAATTTTAAAAAATCAGTATATTATATCAGTATATAGCACAGAAGGTTAAAATATTTTACTAGCATTAAATAAATGCTGAAGTTGGGAAAATAGCGAAAAAGCAAATTAAAAAATTTCGTAAATTCTTCTCCAGTCCAATAAAACTTAAATTACATAATTTTCCTGTAATTTGGTTATTATGTATAATCTACATACCACACATTTGTTTTGTTCTGTGGATAAATTAATAATGTGAGTACTTTTTTTCAATTAATTAAGGTTTTTATTTGAGATAAAAAAGTCAGTGTCACGAGCGGATTCGAACCCACGACCTTCGGCTAGATAAGCCGCTGCTCTACCACTTGAGCTTTCGTGACCTCGATCCACTCGGACACTAACTTCCCATCTCAACCCCCACCTTTTTACTTCATTTTCAAGGTTTTGAAGTTTCAAGGAATGTTATTTTTTGTTTTGTTCTGTGGATAAATTAATAATATGAGTACTTTTTTTCAATTGATTAAGGTTTTTAGTTGAGATAAAAAAGTCAGTGTCACGAGTGGGATTCGAACCCACGACCTTCGTTTAGATACGCCGCTATTTTACCACTTGAGCTATCGTGACTTCGATCCACTCGGACACTAACTTCCCATCTCAACCCGGGGTTGAGACATTTAAAAAATGGCAAAAAGTAGGGAAAATTCAAATGATGGGGTTGAGATGGGAGTGAAAAATGTTGATGACTTTAGAATAACTACGTCGATCCACAAGATACTTTAGAAGAGTTTTAAACTTTATAATTTACAAGTAACATCGCAACACTGACTTCATTTTTTTTAAAGTAAATAAATAATATTTATTACCATCTATATATCTGTAGGAAGAAAGTATATGATTTAGGTATAGTGGTGGTATTATTCCACGTAGAGGGTAAAAGTTATATGTCGGATTTTATATACATATTCTTTTATCCGCCACTTTTTTCAGCCATGGATCTATGTTATTTAGGTGAATCTGTAAGAAGCGATTTGATTGGATCTTTAATGGAGAATAATAGCAGTATATCCGCAAAATTGTGAATGGATTGTAAGGAGGTCAGCAATATACGTTAAATAAAGGATGGGCCCTAGGATAATACCCTGTGAGACTCCAGCCTTAACAGGGTAGTCAGATAAAGATGTTCCTTGGCTGACCTGAATGAAGCGGCCAGTCAGGTATGACCTAAATATCAGGAAGTAAGAGAAGAATGCTTATGCAGGAAGAAGGATGCTTTTGGGCTTTCACAGCAGACCGTATCAAAGACTTAAGCCACATAAAAAAAAGCACCAGAGCAGTACTGTTTTAGCTCAAGAGAGGAAAAGATAGCGTCTATAACACGGTGGCATAGCTAGATTGTTAAGTGATGTTTACGGAAGACAAACTGGTAAAATGAGATATTTTGTCCTTCTAGGATGGGAAGCATTTTTTTTTTTCAAAAAGAGCTTCTCGAGGATTTTTCCTAATATATGTAAGAGATTTTTCGGGCGATAGGATTGAGGTAAATGGTTAGGTTTTGGGATCATTTTTACAATGGAAAAGATCCATTGTAAAGGAAGGTGAGTTTTTATGGATCGAAAGATTTCAGAATTTATAAGGACCTATCTTGGAGCTTTCTTTTTGGAAAGGTTTTTTATAACTGGATTTTTAAAGGATGAAAAGCTTTTTGTGTTAAGGAAAGAAATAGTGGCTGTCTAGTTCCTTATCAATTTTTTTTGTATATTAGTATTAATATTTATACACTTTTTGTTTTAAAAAAATTTACTGAAATGGGTGATCCCACATCGGTAGCTCTTGTTAGATAGAATAAACTCTCTAAAACCAATAAATGGCCAAATTGTTCGAATTAATTACATTTCTTAATTAACAAATCAAATAAATTATATTTCATCCAATTGCACAATCGAGCGGTATAGAATAAATGTCCAAATTTCAATTTGAAGAAAGTCTATCGTTTTAGATATCCAGGGTTGTCACAAAAAGGAAAGTTGCTCAGAAAAACAAAATTAAACTTGCCCACAATACTCTCAGGAAAGGAAAACAATTACTCCTTCTTTTTTTTTAGCTTCCTTTAAATTGTATCTGTCTGCTTTCAGGACAATTGACAAATTCATGATAAAAGGTCAAATATTGTTTTCTTTGTTTAGTATTTAATTGAAAATTCATTTTTAATTATCAAATTATATAATTATACAATAACAATGAATATTGGTTTTATATGATTGTATTCTAAAAGGATTTTTTAAACGTTAATAAGGAAAGTTATATCGAAAGCAACGCCCAAGAGTCAATTTATTTTTATTTTATTTTTCAACATGAATGTGCCAGGATTTGAATAATATTTTTCCGCCTTATCTGTTCTACAAATATTTTACGAAGACTTTTTCCTGAAGGGAAAATATGTTTCCCCGTCTTCGATTTTAAAAGATTTCTATCCCCATTGAATTGACTTCGTTGACGTAAGCCACTGAAGCCGTACTTGGTTGATTTCATCTTTATATTTCTCCCTTGTAATAGCATCAAATCTAAACATTTTCGCCATCTAATAAAAGAAAAGAAATTACTCTTTCAGACACTTGTAATAACTTACAATTAATTAAGGTTTTCAGTTGAAATAAAAAAGTCAATGGCACGAGCGAGATTCGAACCCACGATCTTCGGCTTGTTACGCCGCTACTCTACTATTTGAGCTATCGTGGTAAAAAGGAGGGAATGTTCAAAAGGTGCGGTTGAGATGGGAAGTTAGTGTCCGAGTGGATCGAGGTCACGATAGCTCAAGTGGTAGAGCAGCGGCGCATCAAGCCGAAGATCGTGAGTTCGAATCTCGCTCGTGCCATTGAATTTTTTATCTCAACCAAAAACCTTAATTAATTGTAATATATTAATTGGTCAAGCGGACTACGAAATTAGTGAATCTTGTAATAACGTTAAATTTTTGCATAAAATCGAGAGGAATTACGAATTTTCAAGTGGAACATCCGGACGTCCGTTCAAAAAAATTCCTCCTTCCAAAATCAGAACTGTTTAATTGCCTAAAAATCTATATTTTTCTTTTGATATAAAATTTCATATTTAAAGCAATATTGTAAAGTAATTATTTAAGTACAGGTTTGAAAATGGAGGGTAAATAAAAAAAAATTACGAGGGTATTTCAACTACTTTCATTTCTTTATTTAAAATTTTTCAAAGCAATCAACCTCCCTTTGTTGGAACTGGGGTTAACAAGTATGTTTTTTTTATTTCAACCTCAAAAGTTTAACTTCTGATTTTTCCTTCTCGAATGTGGGGTAATAGGTCATCTCAAAAAAAAAACAGCTTTTTTCAATCCACACGTTTCGGATTTATTTTAATCCTTCCTCAGGCGAGTTAACGAAGTGGTTAAAACGGTCGTCCGTCAGTAATATTTTGTAACAGCTTATTTTAAATGAAGCCAGTGTGATTCATATTTAAGTCCTTCAGACTCCGAAAAAACGTTTTAATATTTTTACCATGACTAGTCAAGCTAGTAATAAAGAATATACGAAAATGTATTTCTAAGAATTACTATAAATTTTGGCATATTCTTTACTATTAGCATACATCAAATATAATTATGTAATTACCTGTATATAATTAGTACATCATTTTGTACAACGTTTACTATTTAGTCACTGATGATGTTCTATGTTAGACCGAAACATATCTGACGAAATAAACGCCTATTGTGGTAAAGACAATTTACTTCCTACACATCAAATTTTACCGAACTTTTTCCAATAGTTCACCAATGTATGGCAAGCAACTAAACCCTTGATTAATTTATAGTGGAGTGGCTGAGTCCTTGTTGCTTCTTTTAAAGTTGCTTTAATATACTTATTTCCAATTTGAAAATAATATTACGACGTAAAAAATTAATAAGCTGGATGGATTCTTTTAGATCCTCCAGGGTTCGCGACCATATACATAATATATTGCGTAGGTGGCGTTTTCAAAAAAGCGCAGATTTAATTACGTTATTTGATTTAGAATTTTTTTCAAAGTGATGCATGAATATTTCAGCACAAAGTGGAGATAATAAAGACCCCCAATTGGTAACCCTTTCATTTCATAAAATTTATTATTAAATTTACAATAATTAGAGGGTAGGAAGTTTAAGAGTTCTACTACATTCGGACTTTCACACCGAAAGGTTGTTACTCCACTGTCAATATATAATCTAGCTTAATATTTTTTTATTTATTTAAATTAGATAGATCACTCGCGCAAATAAATACATTCATACATTGCACTCATTCTGATTAACTGATTGAGTACCATAGACCTATACACAGTTTTAATAATCTAACCTAAATTAAGGTCGATGAGGTAATTTTATGAATATTAAATCCATTACAGTTCGTGGTCCGATTGACCAATTAACATTTTTGAATTAATTAATATTTATGAAAGGTATTGGTTAAGATAAAAAAGTCAGTGTCACGAGCGGGATTGGAACCCACGATCTTCGGCTAGATACGCTACTACTCTACCACTTGAGCTGTCGTGACTTCGATCCACTCGGACACTAACTTCCCATCTCAACCTCACCTCTCGAATTTTCCCTCCTTTTTGTCATTTTTCAAATGTCGTAATCTATTTGATTTTCGGCAACAAATGAAATGGCCACGGGAAACTACTAGTGAAGTTATACTTTGTTTTACTACTTAAATCCATGATATTTCGTGGCCCGATTGACCAAATAACTTCTTTCAATTAATGTTATGGAAGGTATTGGTTGAAATGAAAAAGTTAGTGTCACGAGCGGGATTCGAACCCACGAAAAAAGGAGGGAAAATTCGAAAGGTAGGTTGAAGTGGGAAGTTGGCGGCCGAGTGGTCACGATAGCTCAAGCGGTAGAGCAGCGGCGTATCTAGCCAAAAGTCATGGGTTCGAATCCCGCTCGTGACACTAACTTTTTCATTACAACCAATACCTTACATAAAAATTAATTAATTGAAAAAACATAGAAATATTTTGGATTTATTAAAGTACTTTACTTTTTTAACAACATTAAGTATGACGTAGTTTTTTACTAATTTGCTATGCTTCTTTTAACGTCGACATTAGTTTTAGCCTGATTACATTAGCATAAGAAATCTGTTTACTTTCTCTCGACTTCACCCTTTGACCCCAGAAGTCTATTCACGTAACTGAAGTTAGTTTAATGCCATTTTATTTAATGGCACGATTGGCCAAATTATTTCTTTCAATTTATTAACATTTTTGTTTAAGGTTTTGGTTGAAATGAAAACCTAGTGAAATCCTGATTACACGACATTTGAAAAATGGCAAAAGGAGGGAAAATTCGAAAGGTTGTAGGTTGAGATGGGGATTTAGCGTCCGAGTGGATCAAAGTCACGATAGCTCAAGTGGTTAGAGAAGTGTCGTATTGAGCCGAAGGTCGTGGGTTCGAATCCCGCTCGTGACCCTAGCTTTTTCATTTCAAACAAAACCTTAAATAAAAATGTTAATTAGTTTAATACCTTTAAAGCAGCACGTCATTTTCTACGGTATCTGATATAAACCAAATTCGAACAGAGAACGGAAAATGGGTGAAAATCAAAATTTAACATTATATTTCTATATAAATATTTTACTAAAATGCTTAGTGTTTTCTTGATAGAGAACGTTTTCTGGTTATTTCATTTAGTCAATGGGTGAAAGATTGTTCGGATTTTGATCAATACTTTTGTTTTCAGTTTCATTTTGACTGAACATCTTCAGTGAGCACAATTTTATTAACAATTCGTCAACAAAATGTTAAATGCGAGGGGCTATTATTTCCAGGTGTCACGCCAGCCCGAGTGAAACAATTTTTGCCGCTTCACCGGCAAAATACGAGGCCCTTTCGTTCTCACGTAGACAATACAGTTTTATTTTAAAATTTCTAAAATTTAATCTACAGTTTATTCAAAAAATTTACTATTATTAACTTCAAATTATCCTCTATTTATTTCAAATTCCCTTTTTTTAGCTTGAAATTAACACATTTTAACTTCAAACTAACCTTTGATTTATTTCAAATTGACCCCTTCTAACTTCAACGTAACCCTTTTTTATTTTAAATTAATCTTTTATAACTTCAAAATAACAAATTTTTATTTCAAATTTATAAGCATGTAAAGTAAACTTCCATATAGCTACGAGATTTTTTTATTATAAAATAATTGGGTTTTTAGGAGTCCAATTTGATTTACAAGAGAAAAAATCACATAAAATTAAATATAAAAACATTTCTTTTAATTTGGCAATATTTTAAAATAAGGCCTTAGATAAAGTACTACATGAAACTTAATTACAAATACAATGAAAAGTTACGTAAAAATAAGGTTTCTTCGTTTAAATTGACAATTTTCCAAAAATTTGTAAAAAAAAATTGGTTTTTACTACATTATTTTTAATAACACTTGAAAATTAATTCCAATTACATTACATGTTTAAATTACAAATTAATCTTTTATTATTCGATTTTTTTTTTCAATGTAAAATAATTATTTTATAGCTATTTTATTAACTAATTGAAAGAGAATAATTGTTTTTTATATTTCATTTCCTATCACTTTATCCCAAATTTAATGTTCAATCCTTTATTGTTATGTTCAATTTTATATAAATTTGAATTAATCAATTTATATTTAGTGGTCTAAAAGACCATAATAATTATTTCAATTAATTATTCTTTTTACGTAAGGTCTATGTTAAGCGGCCCATAGACGATCAATATTATTGCACAATATTTTGGGTTGTGCAATTTATTTGATCGTGTGTAGACGATATTGAAAGTTTGTGCAATGCATTGCATGATTGACGAAAAGTTGAAAATTTATTGTACAACCTGGAAAATATTGCACCGTCTGTTGGCATTATTGCGCAATATCAGTCAGTTTGTGAAGTACAACAAGTAGTAACAAAATATTGCACAAACTTCAATATCGCCTTTAAACTATACAAGTTCATTCCACAAACAAAATTTTGTACAATATCATTGAACGTTAAGGGGCAAGCGTCAAATTATTGAATTATTGTGCAATCCTTATTGTACAATAATATTGACCGTCTATGGACCGCTTTAGGTAATATTAATTAATTTGTAACTCGTCTTCTAACAATCTTATTATTTTATGTTTCCAAACTTCTCAAATATACAGGAATGTTATTTTAATTGTAATTAATTTTCATATAATATTTTCACATAGGGTCTTATATAAAGTACTTCATGAAACTTAATAACAGATAGAATGAAAAGTTACATAAAAATAAAGAAATCTTTGTTTAAATTGAAAATTTAATTTTCGAAAAAATTGGTTCTTACCTTAAATAACACGTGGAAATTACGAATTAAATTAAAAGTTTAAATTACAAATGAGTCTTTCATTATTCGAATTTTTTTAAATATAAAATACGGAATTGGAATTTTTTAAATATGAAAAATGGCAGAAAGGAGGAAAAATTCAAAAAAGGTGGGGTTGAAATGGGAAGTTAGTGTCCGAGTGGATCGAGGTCACGATAGCTCAAGTGGAAGAGCAGCGGCGATCAAGCCGAAGATCGTGGGTTCGAATCCCGCTCGTGCCATTAGCTTTTCTATCTCAACTAAAAACCTTAAATAATTGTAAGATATTACTTGATCAAGCGGACCACGAAACTAGTGATTATAGCTATTTTATTAACTCGAATTAAAAGGAGAATAATTGTTTTTTATATGTCATTTCCTATCACTTTATCTCAAATTTAAAGTTCCATCTTTTATTTTACGTTCAATTTTATATAAATTTTAGTTGATCAATTTGTATTTAGTGGTCTAATTGACAATATTAATTATTTCAATTAATTATTCTTTTTATGTAATGTCTATGTAAGGGTAATTTTAACTAATCGGCAAATCGTCTTCTATGAGCCCAATTATTTTATATGTTTCAGAACTTCTCAAATATACAGAAATGTTATTTTAATTGTAATTAATTTTCATATGGTTTTCAAAAGTCTCAATTATTTTATATTTTAAAATTTAACAAAAAATTTCAAATATACAAGAATTTTCTTCTAAGTTTTTTTTTTCTTTAAAGAAAGACTTAATTTGAAATTAAAAAGTAATAATTTGAAAGTTAAAATGGGGTTCATTTAAACTTTAAAAAAAACATATTTCATAGTTAAAAGAGACAAATGTGAAATTTAAAGACTAATTAGAAGATAAAAAAGTTTTATGACGTAAATAAGTCATATTATATATACCATAATATATAAATACATTTTTAATTTAAGATTTTAAATAAAGTACAGAAATTATTACCTTGCACGTGTACCCTGTTGAAGCCTCTTTCTTGAAGATGTTTACATTTGTTTCCCATAAAGGCCATAAATATCAAATGGTAATTTATTTAAACGTCTACGTGAGCTCTATTTAACCCAAATAACATTTCGTAATGAGAACAAGTTAACCGGCATAAGGATGTGTACGGTTCGAGCAAAATTAATCCACAAAGTTAGAAGTGGTGATTTGTTACTCGTACCCTTAATTAATAGGAGCGATGAATGGTTAAGTCGGTATAATTAATTACGATATAAACTAGAAATATCTCGTTTCTCTTAGGTATTATATAATCAATGCCATGGTTTAAAAATTGACAATGTTATGGCGATAGAATAACAAAAAAATAAGCGATTTTACTTACAGTGGAAAAAACTGCATTTTTAACGGAGAATAAATAGACAGTAATAATTTGGTTCATAAGATTTTTTTCTTCAGTTAAATCAACACATGATTTTTTTAAGTATTTTTACTTCTTTTAATTTTTATAAAAGCTTCTTATCTGAATATAAGAGAGTGTGTTGCAGGAATGAACCTTTGATAAAGGTGGGCTCAAATTTCCCGGAGTTTCCATTGTACTATAGGCTTAATTATTGTTGATTAATAAACTTTCAAACAACCAAGAAAAACATATTTAACGGAGATGTTTTCTTGATTAAATTTTAAAACCAAAAATTATTAATATCACAACGATAATATCCTTTTTTATTTTTTTTTCATACAGGTCTTCGCGGGCCGATGTCAAAATTATCATATGAACTGGACAAAGTAGAGTTGTATTTTTTTAATAATTGAAAATCGGGGTTGAGCTTCTTGATAGGTGGGGATTAAACCACCTGTTGACCCGGGTTTGTTGTGATGAAAATGGGCTTCAACTCTTCTGGATTGAAAGGTCTAATGAAGTTAAAAACGATGGAAATTTCCAGGTCAGTTCAATCTGGCGACTTTCAAAAGTTTCGAGATAAAGATTAAGGGGAACAATTTTAAATTAATTAATATTAATGTGTCGTGATTTGTGACCGTTAGTCGATGATTATTCGGAAATCGTGAGATGCGGTCTGGTGTGATGTAGGTTTCAGAAAAACATTTTCTTTATCGTGCCAACGTTTCGATCTTTATTGAGATCATCTTCAGGGCCTGGGATTTACAAACATTGTTCAAATTTAAGATAAACATGTAGGATGTGTAAAAAAGTGAATTTATACAATGAATTAATTTTTTTTTAATTTAAACAATGTTTGTAAATCCCAGGCCCTGAAGATGATCTCAATAAAGATCGAAACGTTGGCACGATAAAGAAAATATTTTTCTGCAACCTACATCACACCAGACCGCATCTCAAATTTCTGAATAATCATTAATATTAATATATAATCTTGATAGTACTTCAATATCTAGAAAAATTTATGAATTTATTATACAAGTTTTATATATTTTTATTATTATATTCATAACAACATATTTATTCTAATGTAAGCCAATTTAAACGTGTTCAAAAAACGGTTTCGACAATTACACAAGTTTAAATTTGAGTTAAGTTTGAGTTGTTCCAATAACTCGATATCACTTAGAAAAATAGTGAAAACATAAAATAAATCGAATAACTTCGAAAATATTATTTTTGACAGTTTCGTGTTTTAGGAGTACGAGAAATGAGAGTTGAGAGTTTGAGTGTCGTTATCTACATCTAAAACTTCGTCATTCCAAAGTTTTAAACATTTGCATTGAACTTTTATCTTTATATTCCTATTCTTGTCTAATGTTTATTTTAAACACTTTCTTTCCGAGTCTGCCTTCTTACATTTGTCAAAAATGATCGAAAAAAATTTGTATTCAAACTGCAGCTGTGAGTACGCTTATTCTTATATGAAATCAGTTTTAATTATTTTCTGGTACTGAGACCGCCAAAACAATTAATAGTGAAAGAGCGGAAACAAAGGAAATTATTAAACCTGGATCGATCGTCACAAAAAACGTAGTTAATAGTATAGAAAAAAAAGAGAGAGAAAAAGAAAATTCTTTCATTGTTAAAAACACCAAAAATTCTCTACAACTCGATAACATAGTGCCAACCTACATATAACAGAATAGAACTAACTGCAAGAAGAAAAATGGTAGGGTTTATCCCCAATTACCTGAGGAATATTGAGTATTCTGGGGTGGTGTAAATGTAGTCTGGTGTTCGGAAGGTAATTTATTAGCGTGAATGGGAGGGTCTATCAAATATGATCGCGAAGAATATCGAGTATTCTGGGGTGGTGTGAATGTAGTCTGGTGTGTGAATGTAATTTATTAGCGTGAATGGTAGGATTGATACAAAATTACCCCAAGAAAATCAAGTACTCAGGGTTACTGGGATTGTAATTTATTAGCGTGAATGGTAGGGTCTATCGCAAATTACCACGAGGAATATCGAGTATTCTTTGGTGGTGCGAATGTAGTCTGGTGTGTGAATGTAATTTATTAGCGTGAATGGTAGGATTTATACAAAATTACCCCGAGAAATATCGAATACTCTGGGATACTGTGGATGTAATTTATTAGCGTGAATGGGAGGGTCTATCAAAAATTATCACCAGGAATGTCGAGTATTCTGAGGTGGTGTGAATGTTGTCTGGTGTGTGAATGTAATTTATTAGCGTGAGTGGGAGGGTCTATCCCACATTACCACGAGGAATATCGAGTATTCTGGGGTGGTGTGAATGTCGTCTGGTGTTGGAAGGTAATTTATTAGCGTGAATGTTGGATTTATACAAAATTACCCCGAGAAATATCGAATACTCTGGGATACTGTGGATGTAATTTATTAGCGAGAATGGGGGGGTCTATCCCAAATTACCACGAGGAATATCGATTATTCTGGGGTGTTGTGAATGTAGTCTGGTGTGGGAAGGTAATTTATTAGCGTGAATGGTATGGCTTGTCTTCAATTACCCCGAGGAAATTCGAGTACTCGGGTTAATTTATTATCGTGAATGGTAGGGTCGAACAGAAATTAGCACGAGGAATATCGAGTATTGAATGAATGAATGAATAAAGGCTTTATTTACACAAAGTATTTACATTAACTTTAAATTTCCAAAGAAAAAGCTAAATTGACAATGGCCTTAGCCGTCTGTCGAGTTGCTTTATCAATTTTTGAATATTGAATGAATCCCTATTTTCGTATTTTAAGAATGACCTTTGTTTTTAAAAATTGAATTGGTCAACCAGGTATTTTCGGTACCCCAACAGGGCGTGAGTTTGGTGCACCACAAGCTTCGTCCAGTTATCCCTTCCGTTGGGGATTGCAATGACTTCCTCTACATCCAGCGTCGGTTTCCCAAAGTACCTTTGTTGGAACTCTCTCAGAACGGGGCACACTCCTATGAAGTGGAGAGTGTCCTCCGGGACGTTGAGGTTACATAAGGAGCAAATGATATCGCGGTCCTGTCTCCACGGTTGGCAGTTCAGCTGAAGTAATTCACCCCTCGCCCTCAAGACCAGAGACACTTGATAGGCTGTCATATCAGAGCACTGCATGTAGTTTCGCCCTAAGTGAAAATCCAGTCTTGGGTAAAAGTTGTGATGTAAGCTGTTTCTCGCGCGGGTTGCCAGGTCTTTCCTTTTGCTCTCCTCCCATTTTTTTATCAGGTCCGTGGTATTAGAGGACTTCAGTTCTTCCCTACTTACTCCTACACCATACAGCCTACGTAACTCTAACAGCTGATTGTGATATAATATGCCTTTATTTATTACTACGTCGGCCAAAAACTGCGTCAGTCTGTCAGGTGTGTGATTAAGTACTTTACATATATATTTCAAATGCAGGCTCAAAGTGTGACTGTAGAGTGGTGTGACCGAGCACTCAATATATAGGATGTAGTCTGGGGTACTAGTTGGCAGGCAGAGCAGTTTCTTGATGAAGTATTACTGTACATTTTCTATTAATATCGAGTATTCTGGGGTAGTGTGAATGCAGTCTGGTATGTGAATGGTAGGATTTATACAAAATTACCCCGAGAAATATCGAGTACTCTGGGATACTGTGGATGTAATTTATTAGCGTGAATGGAAGGATTTATCCCCAATTACCCCGAGAAATATCGAGTACTCTGGGATACTGTGAATGTAATTTATTAGAGTGAATGGAAGGATTTATCCCCAATTACCCTACGAATATGGAGTACTCTGGGGTAGTGTGAATGCTTACCAGACTATCATGTTTTTATCTTGTTTCTGTGTATTTGCGTTTGTTATTTGTCTCATTTTACCCTCATTGACGAGGTCCTGAAAAAGAGGCATGCAATAGGACAAAGAAAAGAGAGAGTTTGTTACCGTTGTACCATAAAATATCAAAACTCAGCTGAGGATACAGAAAAAAATACTATTAATACACAAGAAATGTAAGAAAAGAAATGTAAAGCTAAGGGAGAGATGGCTGGCGATGACCAATGTAGTTTGCCGTTCCTAAAACTAAAAAAATAATAATAATAACAGAATTGTTTAAGGCTACAAACTTGTTAACTTCATTCATTAACACTTTATCTGGCTTTAAATTCATATTGATCATACAAAAAACATACAACAAAATAATATATGACATTTCAACGCTTTTTTACACAAAAATATAAAATTGTGGAATGGTTCTAACGGAGGCAAATCCCTACGGTGCCAAGGCGTTGGAGACACGAAAATTGTAGTGTGAACAACATTTGCGACGTAGATGTGGCGATCAACCTGAAACCGGAGCTTGAGGAAAAAGTAGATAAACTAAACCAACATGAGCAAAATGCTTTTTTGACACGTAATTGCCTTTTTGCATTAACATAGCGTCTGCTCGTTCTGGAGGAAAAGATGAACAATTCAGTCCACGTCGTGAGCTAATGTATCTTGTAAAAGTCCCTTTAGCGGTTGAAATTTTTATGCTAGGCAGGAACGGATTCGTTTTTTCCCTTTTTCCAAGTCAAATAGCTATCGCCGAACTGTTTATATCTTTGTTGTTACAATAAAATATAAAAATTGACAGTTGTACAATATTTATCTTATAAAAAAATTCGCAGCAAGTAAACGTTACCATTAGAAAAAATATCGGAGATTATTCTGCTACGGTGAATTTGTAGCAAGTGTGCCAGAATATATTCATAGGGAAAAGAAATATTTCTAAGAGGTTCGAATAAAGTCGACACTTTAATAGAAAATAATCTACGATATCCACTCGAGATATCTTTCCCAAGCGATTTTTTTTTTTTTTTTTT
>NW_019394171.1:0-6189 GCF_000648675.2 Cimex lectularius | reverse complement strand
CACTAAGTTAAACAAAGAAATGAAAAGAGAGAGGTGGAGAGAGAGAGAGAGAGAGAGAGAGAGAGAGAGAGAGAGAGAGAGAGAGGGAGTGAGAGGGAGAGAATGAGAGAACTTGATAGAGAGAATATTAAGTATGAAATAATTAAATGTTCCATGAATACTTTTATTAAAATCTTTCAATTAATAAAGGTGTTTAGTGAGATAAAAAGTCAATGTCACGAGCGGGATTCGAACCCACGATCTTCGACTAGATACGCCGCTGCTCTACCACTTGAGCTATCGTGACTTCGATCCACTCGGACACTAACTTCCCATCTCAACCCCACCTTTTTGAATTGTCCCTCCTTTTTGCCATTTTTTTATCTCAACTAAAAATCTTAATTAATTGAAAGATATTAATTGGTCCAGCGGACCACGAAAACTAGTAAATTTACAGATTGAACTTAAGCTGAATGAACTGTCGTTAATTGGGAGTTGTTTCCTATGATTTTTGCATAATTGAAGGTGGCTCGGGGAAAATTACTGCTTCTGGTCCTTTTACTTACTACTAACAATACTAATAACAATATTTTATTGAACAACTAGTAATAATACATAGTACAAAACAAACAAAGGTATGTTGCAGCAATGCAATTTTATCTAGTGGAGAAAGCGTTTGACTGTGATTATAACAGTCTCACTTTTAAATTCATGTCATATCAATTTCTTAATTACCTAACACAATATATTAGTAATTACCTAATCAATAGAAAATTCTTGGTATAGATTGTTTTGCATAAGTCATCTTAAAGAGCTTGGCTCCTTAATGGTCTGTTCTTGGTCCAACCTTATTTAATATTTTTTTCAATTAATTAAGGTCTTGGTTGAGATAAAAAGGTCAGTGTCACAAGCGGGATTCGAACCCACGACCTTCAGCTAAATACGCGGCTGCTCTACCACTTGAATGGTGACCTCGACCCACTCGGACACTAACTTCCCATCTCAACCCCACCTTTTGAATTTTCAAACGATACTTTTTTGATCGATGATTTCATCATATCAGGTGTTTCTGAATGGTTTTTCAGTGCTGATTCTGAATATGACTTCAGTTCTTTCTACAACGTCAAGATTTTTCACAAATCGAATTCAATATAATAGAAACTTTTATTTCCGGAATCAACGAAAACCCATAATTTAGATTAATTTATTGACAGATGAAACACTTTATAAACTTTATATTACTATGTAATTAAACTAAACACATTTTTATAGTCATGTAGTTGTTGTAAGTTATTAGCAGAGTGGAGGGGGTTCAACCCCGCCCCGAGGAATATCAAGTACTCTGGGGTGAGTGCATGACGTCTGGAGAGTAAAAGTAATTTATTAGCTTGAAAGGAAAAGGTTGCTTATAACCTCGCCTCGAGGAATATCGAGTACTCTGAGGTGAGTGAATGTGACAAGACATCTATGTTTTGTTTCTATTCTGTATTTGACAACCTGAGGTACAAGAGAGAGAATCTAGGATATCAACGTAGTATATATTTGAAATCAGAGAGTCAGTAACCAGATCGAGACGCTCAAATGGCTGCAGTTTAAAACAAAATATGCGCGAAGAAAAGAAAAAGAAGGAAAACACTCAGAGGGCCGGCGATGACAGCTGTTTGTCGGCCAATAAACGTCCCATTTATATACAGTCATGTATTAAGTAACCAAGTTCATTTCTAGGTTAGTTTTTTATTTTTATTTTCTTGGTTTTCCGTGTTGACCCATCATCCTTGCAATCCCGCTTCAGCATCCAGCAGTAGTCTGCCATCGTGCTCGAATTCCAGTTTCCCTGGTATCTCCTTTCCATTTATCTTATATCCTGGTGGAACCTTTCACTGAAGTCACCAAGTTTCTCGGGGAAAATAGTCTACGTGTGAGTTAGAAAAAGTTCTTTCACGCTCATATTGCATTCCCGTTCTTGAAATCTCTCCAGCATATTGCTCAACAAATTTTTGAAATCTGAATGTTTAAAATTTCCCAAAAGGTTTTCAACGATGTTCTAAATCCATTCTTTCATTGACATAGTTTTTATAAACCCTTCATCCCGGAAGAGCTGATGAACTTAAGGGCCAATGAAAATGCCTGCTTTTATTTTTTCGGCAGTGATCGCAGGAAATTTCGTAGGCGCGTATTTAAAGCACTCTCTTGAGATAAGGCTGTTACAAACTGTTTCATAAGTCCCAGTTTTATGTGTAATGGAAGTACTTAGATCACTGCGGGAGAACTCTACGTGATTTGTGAGAAAACTGTACGTCCTATCAAAAAACTGAGTTCATTTCTGAAATCAGCTTGTAAAATTGTCGGGAGAAAACACCCCTCTTCCTAGTCATAGAAAATCATATAAACCTGTGATACAGAATTGGGCAAAATCTGATTAATTTAATCAAGATTAAGAATTTTGATTGAAGTTCGATGATTGAATTAGTCTGAGTAAATTAATCATTATATGATTTAGTCATGATTAATTGAATCATGAGGTATGACTAAATCATACAATGATTAATTTATTCATGACTAATTCAATCATGATTAAATGTCAATCAAAATTCTTAATCATGATTGAATCAGTTAGATTTTGCTCAATTCTGGCTACAATGACTAACTTACCAAAATCCAACCGACTCCGGATAAAAATTTTGAGATGAGAGTCGTGCTCAAGGCCAACCTTCAAAAATTGTTATCATAAACGAAAACCAAAGTTACATAATTATTCTACCTGTCTATTTTATTACAATCAAGACCCTTAGATGGTGTATTTTCCAAATAATGCAGAAATCTTTCCTTTCAAGTGGAATAAATTTTAGTTCAAAGAAATATTTTTTCCATTGATCGGTTATGTAAAATATTTACTTTTCAAAGCGTAGCTTGTTCTAGGATTTTTTTTATTTTATTTTATTATTATTATTATCATTATTTTTTGGTTTTCATAACGACGTGGTTTTATTTATAATTGGAAGATTGATTTTTGTTAAATAAGGTGTTGAAGGATTTTCGTTTTGATGAAATAAATTTCTGTTAGAAAATTTTTTAAAAGTGATGAAGTTGTGTATTTTCATTTTTTGAACATGATTTATCGACATTTAGTCAAGACTAATTTAGCCATCAATCACATATGGTGACTAATGAATAAATTAGTCACTTACTACCAGAGTTGGGCAAAATCTAACTAATTCAATCACCATTAAGAATTTTGATTGAAGTTTAATCATGATTGAATTAGTCATGAGTAAATTAATCATTATATGATTTAATCATAATTAATTCAATCATGAGGTATGGCTAAATCATATAATGATTACTTTACTCATGACTAATTCAATCATGATTAAACTTCAATCAAAATTCTTAATCATGATTGAATCAGTTAGATTTTGCTCAACTTACCAAAATCCAACCAACTCCGGATAAAAATTTTGAGTGAGAGTCGTGCTCAAGGCCAACCTTCAAAAATTGTTATCATAAACGAAAACCAAAACCAATGTCTATTTTATTACACTCAAGACCCCCTAGATGGTATATTTTCCAAATAATGAAGAAATCTCTCCTTTCAAGTGGAATAAATTTTAGTTCAAAGAAATATTTTTTCCATTGATCGGTTATGTAAACATATTTACTTTTCAAAGCGTTGCTCGTCCTAGGATTTTTTTTATTTTATTTTATTATTATTATTATTATCATTATTTTTTGGCTTTTCATAACGACGTAGTTGTACTTATAACTGGAAGATTGATTTTTGTTATATAAGGTGTTGAACGTTGTGAAATAAATTTATGTTAGAAAATTATTTAAAAGTGATGAAGTTGTGTATTTTCATTTTTTGAACATGATTTATCGAAATTTAGTCATGACTAATTATATTGTGACTAAATTAGTCATGTGAGTCATGACTAATTTAGCCATCAATCACATATGGTGACTAACGACTAAATCATGACTAACGGTCTGAGTGATAAATCATTAATCATTAGACATGAGTAATTTTTTCCCAACACTGCTGTGTTAATAATTAAACTTTAATTTGATCTTAACTGATCTTGGTATATCTTTCCTCGCTGTATTAACTGACGAGTCTTTTCCCATATAGTTTGCATCTTTCCAGCAGCATATTTTCAGCATATTTTCCAGTAACAAGGGCCAAATTTAACACATCTGGTGAAAAATCTTTACTGAACCAAGACATAAAACAGTTTATACCACCAATCATTGATTTTTTAGCTATTGAATTATAGCCATTTTGAAGCCATTTGTAAAAAAAAGGTTGCATTTTAATAGTTTATTAGTGGCTCGGCAAAAAGTAAACTATTCTGTCTTACCCAAAGGCTTCCAGACGGAAGATAAAGAACCTAAGTACTTTTTTTTCAACAAAAACAAATCTTAAGGATACTCAATTAATTATACACAATTTTTCGAAATGAAAAAGTTGTGTCACAGGCGCGATTCGAACCCACGACTTTCGGCTAAATACGCCGCTGCTCTACCACTTGAGCTAGCGTGACTTCGATCGCCCATGCCACAAACTTCTCATTTCGACTACCCGATTTTATTCTAATTGTAAGCCAAAAGTTCGAATCCCGCCTGTGACACAAATTTTTCATTTCGAAAAAATTGTGTGTAATTAATTGAGTATTTATATATTTAAATAGAAGCTGATAAAATTTAATATAAATCTTAAGGATATTTTTTCAATCAAATTTTACAGCTATATATAAAAATGAAGGTATCAACTGATTATTAATTACAACTTCACTAAATTCACTAGTTTTCGTGATCCGCTTGACCAATTAATATCTTTCAATTAACTAAGGTTTTTAGTTGAGATAAAAAAGTCAATGTCACAAGCGAGATTCGAACCCATGACCTTCGGCTAGAGCAGCGGCGTAGCCAAAGATCGTGGGTTCGAATCCCGCTCGTGACATTGACTTTTTTATCTCAACTAAAAACCTTAATTAATTGAAATTAATTACAACTATTAATACTTCACTATTCATTATTTAAACACGGTCAAATTGTATATTTTCCAAACTGTGTAAATTTTGTGATTAAAAAAGCTTAGAGTTTAAAAAAAAAAAAAAAAGTGGTAAAACATTCTTTTTTCGGTAATGGGATTCGATAGTGGATGGGATTTACCCAATAATGCAGCACCCTGAGAAAAATACACCTTCCAAGGGGGTAGCTGTTTGTTTCCAACCCTAATTAAAACCCTAAGAGGAAGGTTGAAGATATTTAAACAATTCGGTGGATTATTTTCTCCAAATGATTACGATAAGTTTATAAAAAATATGGATGAGGTGTTATGCAAAAAATCAATCCAATATACTCAATATAATTGTTTATTATTTATTAGTTTCACAATTGTTTTTTGAAAAATGTAATATGTTAAAGCTCTGAGTTTAATAAAAAAAAAAGTAAATTAATAAGAAAAGATTCTTTGGTGCTATCTTAACTAAAAATTTTAACCATTTTGACTTTTTCTGTCCTTTCTGACTAATAAATTACCCATTATGCCATGATTCTGTCAGTTCATTTGTTCTTCCAGTTACACAACCCTAAAGTGTAAAGTTTCACCCGTCAATTAGTGACTGTTTCCGAGGACGTCGGCAGTTTCGGAAAACGCGAAGACAGCCCGTGGACGCAGGAGTCTATCAGGGTGGGTAGACGAATTAGGGTTGATTTCCCTTTTATCTCAGCGCCTTGGAAACACATCCCCAGATCGATGGTCGAACATGGGCCTGCGCCTTTTCGACGCATTTCCTACAGGGATGGAACCTCCGCTCCGACAAAATCCACGTTGCAATTTCCTAATTCTGGGAAATGCAGGAGGTGATGCACAACGGGCAAACGCCGAGAGCACCATGATTATATAGTCAAAGGTGATTTTAATCATAAATATAAATCTTAAATTCGAACGTTTTAGTACATCAAGAACACTTTTACATGCAGTATCGTTAATATGATAAGTGCAAATACATTCATGCAAAATATTACTGATGAAAAAAGATGGAAATATATATAGCACTCCTGATTTTCGCCAACTTCAATATAGTCCAAGGTGAGAATATTATCAAAACATTACTTTATTTTAAAAATAAACGTTATTTTAGAAAAGATATATGCATTTTTAAGCAAGCATGTGTAGCATAAATGTTCTCTCTCTCTTTCTCTCTC
>NW_019394170.1:18895-136441 GCF_000648675.2 Cimex lectularius | reverse complement strand
GGGGCCCGAGGGAATAACGCCGAGGGTGGCCTGTGCCCCGACGTCACCGGCATTTCGCCTTCCGGATATACGGCGGTTTTCTTTGTAGTTTTCGGAGCTTGTTGGTTTCAGGCCGGGGGAAGCTACCCACCCTGGCCCTAGCCGATTAGTGGGGCTGCCACTAAAGGTGAACCGGCACACCTCCCCCTCCTCAAAGCCTGGGACGCCAGTGGAAGGAATATGGAGGGGGTTAGTGTTGGGGAAGGGATTGTTATAGGAATGGAAGGTTAGGTAATCATGTTAGTAAGGGGATGAAGTGTTATGGAAGGCCACCAGGTACGGGAGGGGTATTGGACGCAGTTTAACCTCTTACCCGGGAGACCTAATTTGAAGTAATTGTATATTTAAAGCGAAATGGTACATATTAAAAGTGAATTTCTTATTATATCAGGATTCAAATTGTTAAGCTAAATTTATAGATGTGTATTAATTATTTCTAATATATATGTAATATGATAAATCCTGTTCTGATAACTTTAAAATAACTTTCAAAACTATAAAACGATTCACACACTTTTTTCCCAAAATTAAAGGTCCCACTCCAGTAACAAATAAATCTGACGTAATTTACAAAATCAATTGTTTTAATTGTCCGGCATCTTAGATCGGTATTACATTCCTATATCTGGATAAGAGAGTGAAGCAACATATCTATGCGAAAAACCCAAAGAAAATCGCACTGGCTACCAACCACTTCGAACCCCCACACAATTTCGACTTCAACAATCCAAAAATATTATATACAGAACAAAACAAACATAAACGTAACTTTTTAGAAAAGGTTTACATCAACAGGGATAAACACAACGTCAATTACAGAACAGATATATGTAAACTCAGACACACAAGAATGAAACATCTACACAGAAAACAAATACTTTGAATGAGTACAAATACTTTAATTGAATTTCTATCATTATATAAATTCTTTTTTTCATATCCTACATGTATTTGTAAAATTTAAACAATGTTTGTAAATCCCAGGCCCTGAAGATGATCTCAATAAAGGTCGAAACGTGGCACGATAGAGAAAATATTTTGTCTACAACCTACGTCACACCAGACCGCATATCACGATCTCCAAATAATAATAATACAATTTATTTTTATTAATTTACTTAATATATTTAATTAACACATTTATTAATTTTCTTAATACAAAATTATGTATTATATATTATTTAATATATACATAATAATGTATAGCGATAAAAATTATTATAATCTAATTATTCATGAAAATATGTTTTTTATATGGATGGCCTCATAACTTTGCACATTAGCCATGCAATGTGAATTATGACAATGCTTATTTTTTTGGGGGGAAGAGTTACGTTAAAAGGGATGACGGTGGGATTCGAACCTACGATCGCGGGATCTAAAGTATGATATTCTAGAGTTTATTTCTGACATAAAACATGTTTTACATTCTCGATCCAGAAAATTTATATTGTTAAGAGTACTGAAATGTGTATTGTTAACTTTATCAATGTATTAATAAAATATGACTTTGCCAGGACACATCGGTTGTCAAAGTGTGTTTGTAAAATATGGCCCAAAACTATCCCGGAATTTATAGAAACCAGGTGGTTTTTGTGCCGATTTGTGCCGTCGAGAGTAATCGATTGATCACACTTCACGGGCGGTTAAGTCCTCCGGTCGGACAAGACATCTGGCCGGCCAGGAGAAACAGAATTGGAGATCGATGGCCTGCCAAGCCCGATGCATCAAGACTTCCGTTCCAATGACAAGTCACCCTTTGCGAACCTTTCGGACCAAAACTAATTCAGGGATACGACGAAGCTCGGCGGGATGAAACAGCGATTGAAACAAAAATAAATAAAACAATGCGGTCTCAGAGGAAATGGAATTTATAAACAATTTTGACGCTATTTCAAGCATAATAAGCCCGATAGGATAAAAGGATTAAATCGAAAGCCACTGGCTCGAGCGGTGTTGGGTACAAAAAACCATTGTCTACCTGTAAATAAGAAAAGAACGATCTAAAAAAATCAATTACCCCGTCCTTAATGTTAGGGGTTGGAATAGGTATACATCATCTCGGGGAAATTGTTTCTCTTGAGGATCCTCGCATACCACAACGAAACCGCCGCCAAAGAATTTTAAATACCAAAGGTAACAATTTTAACATAATAAATTTTCTAATGAAATACGAAAACTTATTTAACTTTTTTTTACAACTTTTAATATAAATGGCATCATTTCCAATCAAATAACTCTCTCTCTCTCTCTCCCTCTCGCTCTCTCTCTCTCTCTCTCTCTCTCTCTCTCTCTCTCTCTCTCTCTCCCCCACACACACACACATACACACTATCTATCTTTCTACCTATTTATCTATCTATCTCTATCCTCATACCTATTTTTATCTATTTATCTTTCAATCTACTTCTCTCTCTCTCTCTCTCTCTCTCTCTCTCTCTCTCTCTCTCTCACTCACTCACTCTCACTATATATCTATCTGTCTTATCTATTTATTTAGCTTTTTCATCTACTATCTCACTCAAAATAGCATGCACTCATTAATTTTTTTATGTTATGTTTTTATTTTAATGTTATGAATATTTTAGGCCAGTCATCTGTCTATATATTTTTTTCCATTATTATATTCGTCTTTTTTATATTATACTCTGTTTCCACTGATCTCTCTTTCTCCCTTACTCTGCCGCTCTCACTCTCCAAAAGTGAACTTGTTCCATAATATTGGTTTCTCTCTGTTCTCTCTCTCTCTCTCTCCCTCCCCTCTATCTTTCTTTCTTTCTCCTCTCTCCTTCTGTATGTGTAAAGATTTGTACCATTCTATTAAAATGTATCTCTTTCTTATGGGTTTTCTTTTTTTTCCGCAATATCTATTTTTCTATCAAGTTACATATGGAGCGATGTATTTTTCCCTGTCTAACTACTTATCTATTACTCCTTCCAATTCCATCTCTCTCTTCTCTATCTAAAATCTATTCAATTTTAATAAATTTAGTTTAATTTTTACACTGTATGATTTCTATATAGTTGCAAATTTTCTCAGAAAGTGTTAAAGCTTTTTATATTATAAGAATGAATTTTTTGAAACTTTATCAGAGTGAAAATTTCATTTGTTGTGTTAGCGGATGATTAAACTTTATCGCATAGAGTAAATTTCTCTAGGGCAATTTGGTTGTTTTATTCTTTGGTTTGATTAATTTGTTTCGTCCATAGGGAAATTGTCACTCCACGTTCTAACAATAAACACCGGCTCTCGGAGCTTTCCTGATTGCGGTTCCGGGAACAAAAGGAAATTAACGAAGAGTGAAAGAAACATCGGCGCAAGCAGAAATTACCGAATAAACCAATAAAACACGTATCGCGAAAGCTGTAAAAATAAAATAAAATCTGCTCCTCTCCAATTTCAGGAGATTTTCCTGCTTTGGCCAATATCGTAGTTTATGAAATATTTCCCATTTGGAGGCGTCTGTGGCTGTTTATTTTCGCTTCCTAGCACATTCATTGACAAAATGAAACGTGGATCCCCTGTTGGCGATACAGACGTGGGATGAGTTGATCCCGAGTACATTGGAAGAATCATTCTCCGTAATCCCACCCTGGCAACCCGTCCTGCCGTCCAATATTTCGCTCTGTCGCTCAGACCGCTCCAATTTACTCATCGGACAGGGTTAAATTTCGGCCTGGCCAGATAGACTGGTCACCTGTTACCCGATTTAAGTCCACCCTAGGTCTCTTCTAAATCACCCTCGCTCCTTCGGACTCTAATGGACTCCTGAGAATCCTAAGTCGCCACTAAGTAAATCTGAAGGCAAAACGAGTCATGACTATAATAATATTATTTCAACTGTTCTAATCTAAGTCATTCCCCATTGGATCTCAGAAAACAATCTTACAATATAAACATTCATAGAAATATATATAATGCACATAATAGTAAATTGTTTAATGGACATTTACTCTGATTTAACAATCGATTCCATAGATAAAACTATATACAGAAGGAATAAGGATCTTTATACCTGGATCCATAAGTTTCGATATACCCGCTTTATTAACATACTTACAAATAGTGTTAAACGTTACAGCAATTATTACGACAGAACTATTTTAGGAATAAAAAATTAATGAGGGATTCTCTCTGTCTTGCCAATCTGTCATTATTTTTTTCCTTCAATAGATAGAAGACTCTATTACTTTGATCACTCTCTGTCTATCTCTCTCTCCCTCTCTCTCTCTCTCTCTCTCTCTCTCTCTCTCTCTCTCCATCTCTCTATCTTTCAATCATTCTATATCTCTCCATCTCAGTAACTTGTACGTCGTCATCTCGCTTTTCTTTCCATTGTTGTTTTTTAAATCTGTTTCCACCAAAAAAAGCGTTGTTTCATCTCTCGCTCTCTCTTCCTAACCCCTTCTGTCTCCCTCTCCTTTCCCTATCTCTCCTCTCACTTTTTGTTTCTATCACACATACTTGTACATGCACGACATGGCTTTATAACAAAAACTTTTCTAAAGAATTTCTAAAATAAAACCAATCAGTTAAAACAAATTTTTAGAGACGCCACCGGGTTAAAAAACACGCGATTCGATTGTACAGAATTATAGGAGTTTTCTGTTCTTCTACAGTACCGGAAATATGCGATACAAACTAGTCCAATCTCGTCAAAATTATACGTTTTGATTAATACCCGCTGTTAAAATATGTATGGCAGATTTTAAAAAAATACTGTGATCAGGAAAATCTTATATCAGGACGATGTGAACCCGAGATTTATCTGAAGGGGGTTGCTGAGGGCGTATGTCGTAAAGTACCAGATCTCGATTGGCTCAGTACTCGAAAACGACACTCGAGTAATATGAGAAAGTCTTGTATTTTAACACAACACAGCACTTTTGTTTCACGGTATTTAAAATTAAATAAACTAAATTAATCAAATTAAAAATTGATTAAAAAAAAGATTGATTTTGTGGTTTTTTGAATAAATGTAACTTAGTTGTTCATTGGAGTTTTATTTGTGAAACATGTTTACAAGGTAGAAAGATATTCTCTACATTCTGAGTTTCGTGTCGGCTTTGAAACAGTTCCCTTTTTGAATTATTCCCATAGAACTGTTTCTCCTTTTCATCTTGTATGAATATCCTTTCATCTGAATGGCCGAGGAAAATGTGCCAGGGGAACCTGGACGTAATTAAAATCCGTCCCGTGTCCCAAGAATGGAGCGATGTCCCCTTCGCTCTCCGCAGTCTTGGCCCACGTTAATTAATCATATTTAATTAGACGGAAAACGGAGATTCCGCCCCCATCAGTCACAGTGTAAAAACGAGATGCCGCCCCCTGGCGCGAGCGTGAGCCAAGCCGACGCCGTCGGAGACGTGAGCTGCATCAACACCCCCAGGCTAACTAGTTTATCCCCGGCTAATACTAATCTTGTTCGGCTACTTAAGTTAACTGAAAGTTTTATGATATTACTTAGAAGTTTATTTCATTCCTTTGCCTCCTTCTTGTTCATTGCTTTATTATTCAAGTGAGACACCAATCCATGGGGAAATTTATCGAATTAATTTTTACTGCACATTTTTTTTGATAAAATACACATCGCAAAGCAGAACCTGCAATGTAGTATATCTAAAACATAAATGTTAGAACGATTTTAGTTTTTTTTTTCAAATATTTTATTACAATCGGCAATGTTTGATTATAAAATGTATTTTGCAGATACGTAAGACATATTTACACCTATTTACATATTTACATTGAGAGGAGCAAATAATCAATATTCTCCCACTTCACTTCACTAGATAAATTTCACTAACTGATCCAAAGAAAGAAGGTCGCGGAGCCTTTTCTACTTGGGACGTTTTACTGGAATGTAGAAATGGGTTCTGGTGGACAAGACTTGGGTAAAACTATTGGGGTAATGAGAAAGATTATTGTGGACACTATTAACGAATATCTCAGACAGAAGGACAAAAAGAAAATGAGTGAACTTCGGAATTCACTTATTGGACATAGACAATCCAAGAATCTTCTAACCAATTTTGGCAAGAAAGAAATCACAGAATGTGTCAAAGGAAGCAGGAACACACTGCGATTCCTAACAGGATTCCTAACAGGACACTGTAGATTAAATGGACATCTAAAGAAAATTGGAACAATACAAGATGACACATGTAGATTCAGCAAGGAAGAAGAAAAGACACCAACACACTTACTAACAAACTGCGGAGCTATATTAGCCAGCAGGAGGAAGTGTTTTGGGATGTACAATGTGACCACAGAACAGCTTCATCCAATGAAACCGGGCCTATTAATCAAGTTTCTTGATGAAATAGGATTCACCGATGTGCTTTAGGCAGAGCACGGGGGATACAATAGTTCTTAAAGGGCGCAGTATACTATACCCTGAAATTACATCTACATCTACAAGATGATTGTGGAACGTCATAAATTTTTGAGGGATTAATTTTTGTATACATGGAATTTTAACTTCCGTTGTGGAAGGAAGCATTTGAGATTTAATACAGAGCAGTTATAATTGAACTGGGGCTTTCAAATACGTTGTCTATTGGAAGGATAGCGACTTCCCACAGTTCTATTCCGTATGTCCAAATTGGTTGCAGTAGCGAGACCTTAGAGTTGTTTAGGTCATGTCGTTTCAGTCTATAAGCTGACCCGATGTTAAGCGTCCCGGTGAACTCAAGGTAAGAAACGCTGTCGGATTTGGGGATAGGAATAAAGCTCAGTAAAATCTGAAAGGAGTGTAAATGTGACATGGACTCATTTTCTTTCATTTATCTTCATTTTCCATTGTCTACATCAATCTGCTTTACATGTCATACGTTTCTGCAGATATTCCGAAGTAACCGCAGGATTGGGTTAGAGGATAGTACAGCTGAATCATCAGCAAAAATACATGGAGGGTGGTAGGTGTATTAGAACATTTGCATAGCCATTTTGAATTCAAAATCAATTTGCGCATAAGACACAACACATAAACAGGCATAAAGGAAAGAAATATGTAATTCAGGTTCACTGATAGATGAAGGACACACAAAACACATACGCATTAAACAAAGTTAGTACATATTAATGCATAAAAAATATACCCACATATTTTGTAAAAAATTCGTTATAACCTCACACCACCTCTCCCACTAACTGTCCTAACTCTCACTCTCTCTCTCTATTTTTTCTCTCTCTCTCTCTCTCCCTCTCTCTCTCTCTCTCTCTCTCTCTCTCTCTCTCTCTCTCTCTCTCTTTCTCTCTCCAACAAAATAAAAATTTTAGACTTAGTAACAGATAAATATTTTAAATATTTAACCTGCAATACACATATTGATAAAAAGTCAGAAATCTTGAGATGCGGTCTGGTGTGATGTAGGTTTCAGAAAAACATTTTCTTTATCGTGCCAACGTTTCGATCTTTATTGAGATCATCTTCAGGGCCTGGGATTTCCAAAATTGTTTACATTTAACAAATACATTTAGGATGTGAAAAAGTGAATTTAAACAATGCAAAATATATTTTTTTATATTCAATCAAAGTATTTCATCAAAGTATATTAAGTAAGCAACATACATCACACCAGACCGCATCTCACGATTTCTGACTAATGATCGATTAACGGTCACTAATCACCACACATCTTGATAAAGCTTGATTCAGAATGCAGCCCATTGTATATCCATGAAAAAAACAAAACAATTTAATATTAATAGTTTATCCATGAAGCTAAAACTTTTTAATCTAATGCTTCCAAATAAAACTTACGGCCATACCGTAATTTCTAATTTTTGTACTAAAAAACTTCATAACTTACATGTTACTGTAAATATGTGTATCCGCTGTATATGTAATTTACACTATGGTTCTTGAATTTATGGCAAATACTATAATATATCCATTTTAAAGATTGGTGATTTGTTAAAATACAAACTGTTCACTATTTTCCAAGACATAATAACAATACAAAAACCATTATACCTATTCGATATTGTTTCTCATTTTGAAATAAAAAAAGCACTGACACGTTCTAAAACTGCATTTAAAATGCCGTTGTGTTGTACACACTGATTTTTAATCCATTTTTTACCCAAATTTATAAGCCTAGAACCTAAACCTACCAATTCATTAGATTTCGCGGTCCGATTGGCCAAATAACCTTTTTATGTAAGGTATTGGTTGAGATAAAAAGTCAGTGTCACGAGCGGGATTTGATATGCTCATGTGGTAAAGCAGCGGCGTATTTAGCCGAAGGTTCGAATCCCGCTCGTGACACTAACGTTTTTATCTCAACCAATACGTTAAATAAAGATTAATTTACCCAATGCTATATAATCACTTAAATATAAATATATTTATAAGAAGCATCTAAAACCTTTTCTCTCATTACATTATGTTCACTTATACTCTATATAGCATCATTTAATATTTACAAATTATTGTATTTTGAATTACTTAAAATTCATTTGTATGTACGAATGCTCGTTAAATGTAAGAAAGGTTCATGAGACCTGATTTTGCGTGCTTTAATAAATGAAACTGAATGAAATGTTAATTTCAATTCTCTCTCTAACTCTCTCTCTCTCTCTCTCTCTCTCTCTCTCTCTCTCTCTCTCTCTCTCTCTCTCTCTCTCTCTCTCTCCCTCCCTCTGCCTTAGCAAAAAATTTGATAAGCTAGTATCTAATTAAATCTATCAATTTGTTGAAAGTACTTTTAAAATATTTACTAGTTATTTTTATTTATATTTTATTTTTGTTTACAGAATATATTTTATTTTAACAGTAGCACTTCGATTATTTTTGATTAGATTAAGCCATCCAGCCAAAGTGTACATTTTAGGAATGATCACCACTAACTACTTCATCTGGGAATTGTGGCATTAGCCGAACCTCACAAGTGTTTCGTGCCGAGCAATTCATCAAGAGGAATTGTGAACAAAATTCGCACTGACTAATGGGCCAGGCCATTAGTTATTGTTGTTGGAAGGGACAAGGGCCGAAATCAAGTGTACGGTAAATACCGTCGATTCGGCCCATAAGGCCGACGGGGAGGCGGAATAAGGTGCATCTGTTCAAACAAATTTTTATTGATGGAACTGAAGTGGACATGTGTTACTTCTGTATGTGTCCGTTCAATATTCCGACTTGAATCCTGAATCATTCTGAACATGTATAAAAAGAAATATATAAGGATTTTTATCGTTCTCAGAAGACGAAGCTTGTAAAAGAAATCCGCCTATTGGGAGAGGCTGTTCTTTCGTGCAGTGATACTCTGAAAGAAACAAAGAGACTTTTCAGCACTGGCTGATACAGACGATAAATCCACGTTCGCCGTGGTTTTAACGACCGCAAACGGTTCCCACATTGGTTTTTCACTGCAAAACAGCCCCCATCGACTTTACGACATTGGGTCATTATGCTCAGTAAAATAAACTATCTTCCGCGGCTACTTTTACGATTTATTGGCCCGGAGGTCGCATAAATTTCAACTTGTTGGATCGTTTTTATTGGCATTTGCACAGAGCGGTATGTTAGTTTTCATTCCCTTTGTTTACCGATTAATGAAACACGCATAAATCTAGATCACACAACATAAATATTATGAATACATAAGAAATTTCTTAATAATTATTTTATATCACGGATAATTATCGTTTTTTATTACATATGTTTTCTCTTTTTCTCTTTTTTTGAGTTTCTTTACTATCTGGGTTGTCTCTCTCTCCCTCTCTCTCTCTCTCTCTCTCTCTCTCTCTCTCTCTCTCTCACATACACACACACACACACAAACAAACACACTTACTCATTCTCTCTCTTCTTCTTCTTCTCTTCACTCACTCTTTCTTTTTATCTATTTTTTGTCTCTCTTTTTACGCTCAATTTTGCCAGAATGTTTTGTTTACGCACCCACGTCTATTGCGTGGTTTCTTTTTCGTTTCTTTTTTTAATTTTATTTTATAAGTCTATCTAACTTTCTTTCACCACCTGTATTACTACACCTCACTCCCTCCTTACCTCTCTATCTCATTTGCCCTTTATTTATTGTGTGTAGAGATTAGTTACCGTTAATCGATAGTTATTCAGATATCGTGAGATGCGGTCGGGTGTGATGTAGGTTTCAGTAAAATATCTTCTTTATCGTGCCAACGTTTCGGTCTTTTATTGAGATCATCTTCAGTCGTGTTGAGAGTGCCCGACGACACGCAAGGATGGCACAATTACACAGAAGACAAACACTTTGAGCACTGAAGATGATCTCAATAAAAGATCGAAACGCTGGCACGATAAAGAAAATTTATTTATTCTATTTTTCTCTGTTATTTTTATTTCACTCTCTATTTTTAATTTATATGTCACTTTTAATCTATCTACATCTACCTTCTATTTATGTCATTATTTACTTCAATATATCTATAATCTCTCTTACTCACTCACTCAATATTATACATATTTGTTCACATCAGTAAACAATTTTCTATTTTATCTCTAGTTTGCAAATCCCGTATTTTTTAATCCAGACAACAGCAATAGGATTGAGTTCGTTCAACTGTTGGTAAATAAACATTCACCCTAATAATCTTTATTTATGTTTATACGTTTGAATTGAGCCAGTTTATTACGAGTCTTCGTGTGAACAGTTTTGTGACTCGGGTTACTGCATTGCAAATTTCGCAAATACCATTCAATAATTCGTCTCAGATTTGTTACCAGGTATCATCAATTTAGTTATTTTTCTTACATATTGAAAATGTTTCCTTTCCTTAACGGTTATGATCTATTCCGTTTAATTACAGTTTGAAGCCATTTTCAACATTTTGGAAAGATCAAATAATAAAATCTCTACAAGAAGGACTTCCTTATCGTGAACTTTCAAAAAAATATAAATTGTTAATATTAGGGTAATAACAAAACCTAAAAGATATTCCGGAATTTACGATAGTTGTTTTAAAAAGAAGAGGAGTGGACATAAAACAAAATTTTCCGAGGCCAAAACGCGTTCTATCCACCGGTCAGGACAGTTGACATAATAATCATGATAAAGGAACAATTTAATTTTTTTGGTGTTTTTTGTGTTAAGATAAATAAAATTATTAAAAAACTACGTTGATGTCCTACAATTGTTTTGTAAAGAAAATAATGATATAACCCAATTTGCATTCAGCTGTGAACGAATCTGGATTCACATATATATATAAGTTATGGTTTTGCGTGTAGTAAACTAGTTTTTAAAAAGAATACTATTTATTACACAGCAAGCAAATACAAAACTGGAATAACCACTTCCAATTAGGGAATCTTCGGTCTATACTCGATGAAAGCCCGAGTCGGATTCTATTAAAAATATTAATATTAGCAAAGGCTTGGGGATGTAATGAAGGAGGGGTTTCTTGGAAATGAACACGTGTAGATGTGATAAGGGAGGAATGTGAAGGGTTGCAACAGCTAAGGGTCTAGCGAATACGTAACACCTCCCCTTTAAAAAAAATAAACTTCCTCCTGGAAGTTTGACCTTAAGATTCCCTATTACAATATTATAATATAATATTACAATAAGTTACATGTTACATTGTTTATAGCTGTCATGATTCAAGTCCTACTCCTAATACAATATAATTCGATAATGTATGATTATAAAACATTAATTTTATTTAAGTCTATTTAATTTTATTTAATACAATATATACGGTAAATACAATACAGTACAATAAATTTTATTTAATACATGGTGATAAAACATTAATTTTATCTAATTCGATTTCTTCCATATTCGAATCTGTTTTAGCATTTGTGGAATTCGTCCTATTTATTTTATTTCGACAAACTTGGAACTTAAGCATATAATATATAATTATAAAAACAATAATTAACATAATGATTATGAACACGCAGTACAATATAAAGGTTGAACCTGTATTATCGTCATTAATAATTTTGTGGATATTTACAGGGATTAGAGGATTCAAGGGTATATCTTGGACAGAAAATTTCCTTAAATGAATTTCCATTTGAGGCTGTTGGTTCGCCATTGAATTTATTGGTTCGATTTTAGGCAGAATTTTTTGGATGTCGCGTAGATGTCGATTCGTAGGCCAGATGATATCCTTTGTAGTAGATCGTCGCAGACTCCGTCTGCATTAGGTAGATTCCGTGAAGTTTTTTCGTTTCGGTTTCTTTATGTGTGACAATCGTTAATTTGTCAGGCGTAATAAAGACGATTAAATATTTGTTTATCTCTTTTATCAGCTCGATGTGGTTATTTGTCGTGTGCAGACTGACAAGTGTGCAGGAAGTCGACGTCTCGTTCTGCATAATTTCTTCGACGTAACTGGATCGGTGATAAGATACGTCGTCTTCGTAGCATTGGATTCCTCGATTTACATGTTTACATTTATTGTTTAATAAAATTGAAGGATTGATTTTTGTTGCTTTCAATACAAATTTGTTTTCAGGAATTACAGTTACAGAAGTATGGCCTAATTTAGAAGGTATTGAATAGAAATTATACATATCGTATTCTACTTTTGAATTGAGAGGTATTGACAAGCTATAAATGATTTACAACTGACTTTTATTAAATATTCATATTCCAAAATATTTTCTAATTTTACTTCGAAAGGCATCTGGGTTGCATAATGCAGAGAAATTTTTGAAAGTTCCTCATAGAGGTGATGTGTATTTATTATACTCCGGTTTAACGTTCCCTGTTTGCAAAATGTTATGGAACTCTCAATATCTTGAAATATCTTCATAACTAGATTAAATAATGTTTGTAAGTGATGAATTGTTTCTTTTACAATTGCTACATCGATTATATGTCGAATCTTCCTATTTAGTTGTAATATTTTATATTCCAATTCTTCACTGTTATATTTTATAGTTTCTACGGTTTGCTTAAAATTATCAATGATTTTGTTATTGACGGAATATTGTGCAATTAATTGGTTTTGGATATTTAGTTGATTTTCTTTTACGTGACTTAAAACTGTGTTGAAATGTTTGCCGTCATCATAGTCTAAATTACCCGTTATTGCTTTTATTATAGTGACGAGTCCATTAATTAATCCTCGTCTTGTTCTATTACTCGAATGGATTTTTATATTGTCGATTTTTCTTTCTACGGTAATTTTTGTATAATTCAAAAGGTTAATTGGGGTCTCTAAGTCTTTCTAAGTCTTGTAGTAGAGTTCGATTTGTTTTAATTGTTGCAATTATTTTGTTGCATTGTGTCTTAAGAATTTCATATTCTTCATATATAGTCTTGAGATCATAATAATGTATTAATGTGTGCGTAATTTGACTTGTAAATGTTAATGGCTTATCGTCCAGATGGAATATATCTAAATATTGGCTAACTAAATTTTTTATAATAATTTTTTCTTCTTCGTTCATATGATCTGTGCGCAGAGACGATCAAATTGATTGTTGTCTTCTCCGCTTATACCGAATCTATTGTGATAATTTTTGTTTTCTGATATTTCCGTTAGCGGTATGGGATTTTTTATTTTTACTTGTTGTGACTCTTTACATGTATTGATTATTGGGCATAAACCTTCATAGTTAAGTACCCTAACTAGAGCTTCCGGTATTTCGACCTTACCCACTCGTAAATTTGGTACCTCAGCGTCACCTTGTTTCATGTTCCTCACAGGGATTTTGGTTATTTGTTCTGTTTCCCCTAATATTTCGAAGTTATACATTTTTTCCGAAGTGTTAAAATACTCTAATGGTATACACTTTGTAGGTGTTTTTAGGCAATTTTCTATTAAATTAATGTTAGATTTTTAAATTTTTAAATTGTCAATCCCTAGCAGTATGTCAAATTCTGTGTGAAACTCGAACAAAAAGAATTTCAACTTGACATTGTTACGATTTATTAGTTCATCTAAGCTAATTAGGGTGCTAAATTTTTCCGAGCTCTCGCCGTGAGCTGTTGATGTTATAAACGGGTCGTATTTAATATATTCGCTAAAATATTTGTTAGCTATGGTTGGATTTACAAACGATTTTGTGCTACCAGTATTGATCAAAATTTTCAAATTAGATTTTGGAAATATTACGTAAGGTAATACTGAAATAAAAACATATATATTNTATATACATATATATATATATATATATATATATTTATTTATTTATTTATGTGGCTATTACGAAAATAGAAGTTCATATTTAAGTCAAAATCTTTATAAATCGTTTTTAATAAATATCTTACATTGTTTTTTAGATTCGCCAACATTACTAATGTACAGCACTTTTTCTAAATCATTTGGTCTATAAAGTTCTGTATCATCCCATTACACTGCGGAAAGAGGGAGTCCACCACGTTACGGAAGTGTTTTAATCTTGCTGTTATCACGACGGTAATATTTTCAAGGAGTGTCTCAATCAAATCGCAGGACCCTCCTGTAGTTAGGCGTTGGTATTTGATAGGAGGTTGTTGGTTGCTCCTATCTATCACCTGCCCCAGGCCCCTCTCACAAATGAAAATCAATGGTTCCCTTGCCGTTGAACAAAGATTCTCTCTTGTAAACAACTACGGGGTCGTTAAATTATTGATCATCTCCCAAAGTGCACTTAGACCTTTCTATTCAAAACGAAGTTTAAAACGGAACTAAGTCGAGAGTTGTAAACAAAAAATCGTTTGTCAACTATTGCAGTTGAATAAGAGAGAGCGAGAGAGAAAGAGAGAGAGAGAGAGAGAGAGAGAGAGAGAGAGAGAGAATACAAATGATTAATAGAGGGAAAAGAGAGTAAGAGGGGTAAAAAGAGTGTGAAGGTATGTGAAAGTGTGATAAATAAGTACGTAGACAGGTACATACATAAATATCTTCACAGGTAGCTAGATAGAAAAATAGATAGATAGTGCGAAACAAAGTAAAAAAGCAAATGAAAGAGAGCGATTTCTATAGATTGGTACGAATATAGAAATAAGATAAAAAGTAAAAATAAGGGTGAGGGAGAGGAAGAACGAGAGAAAGGAAAATATAGCGAGAGAGAAAGAAAGAGTGATAAGAAAAAAGAAAAGGCTAGAGATTCTAAGACATGTTGATATAGATGTTGAGACAAACATTTAGTACGTAAGAGAGAAAAGAGAAAAAAAGTCATACTGACCTTTATTACAATCAAAAAGTAAGAAGGGTGTGAGAGAGCAATAAAGAGAGAGATAGATAAATTATTATGTAAAAAAAGAAACATTAGAGATTTCTAAGGTATGCTGGTATAGATATTGAGACAGAAAAAAATCTATCTAGAGGTAAGAGAGAAGAGGGAGAAAGAGAGTTTATAAGAGAGAGAGCGGGCGAAAAAGAGGGATATAAAAAAAAATATTGGGGAAAAAGGTAATTTGGTATAGAAAGTGAGACGGAAAAATATCAGGAGAGTGAGAGAGGCGGGGAAAGAGAGAGAAGAATGAGAATGAGAGAGAAATAGAAGAGAAAGATAGAGAGAAATAAGAACATGAGAGATATAAAAAGCATTATAACAAAAAAGAAAAGGCTGGAGATTCTGCCATAAATTACATAATGAGACAGAAAAAATGTATCTAGTCAGTAATTTTTCAATTAAGGATTTTAGTTGAAATAAAAAGAGTCAGTGTCACGAGCCGGATTCGAACCCACGACCTTCGGCTAGATACGCTGTTGAACTGGTAGAGTAGAGGCGTATCTAGCCGAAGGTCGTGGGTTCGAATCCCGCTCGTGACACTGACTTTTTTATCTCAACTAAAAACCTTAATTAAATGATAAATATTTGTTGGTCAAGCGGACTACGAAAACCAGTGAATTTAACTAGTCAGTAATAGTGAAGAGGGAGAAAGAGTGAGAAAAGAGAGAGAGAGAAGAGGTTTATAAAGCATTATAGCAAAAAAAAACAAGAGTAGAGTTTTCAGGATAGATTGGTGCTGGTAGTGAGAGATTTAAAAAAAAAAAGAGAGTGTGATTGAGAAGGCAGAAAAAGTGTACGTGCGATCGGGAGGTCATTATAGAATTTAATTAGAAAAACTCGAAATTAAAGCTAATAAACTTTTAAACATTTTATCAATTTAATTGATGCATTATCATACTAATAAATCGCTGTAAATGTTAGGTTAAAATAAATCGAATGTATGAAATTTCAGTTCATTTAATCTAATGTTAGATATTCGAATTTTCTGCAATAAACGTATCAGAGACGTGTAAAAATAAAATGACCCGGTATGTTGATTTTTCCCCGTTGTTTAAACGTTATTCCATATTTAGGGAACATGAGGTTAATTGTATATAAGGCTCCTTCGCCCCATGTTGGACGTATGCAAAATAAACATTGGCCATTCTGCCCAGCGTAAGTTACATGTTATTGTTTATTATCCTAAAACAAAGCTGGATGTGAATTTTTATCTAATTAATCGACCCATTCTGTAAAATTATAACGTGTGTATTAAGGGTGGTTGATGTAATTTAATTTGAAACAATTTTTTTGTTTTTCAGAGTAAGGCAGGAGAGCAACGGTGGTGCGTGGTGCCCTAAACACCAAATAACCCCTGAGCCCAAGGAATGGCTTGAAATCAACTTGCATACCGTGCATGTCATAACTGCCACGGAGACCCAGGGGAGGTTCGGGAACGGCCAGGGTCAGGAATTCGCCGAGGCATACGTCCTGGAATATTGGAGGCCGAGGCTCGGCAAATGGATCAGATACAGGGATATCAAAGGAAAAGAGGTTAGTTTCATTTTAGTACACGTCCAGATTTCTTCGTAAGGTTGGGAAAAAGATTTCCTATTAAGCTAATGCCTCTCTAGCTCGGCTGGAAAATTTTCCTTCGAATTAAAACAAAACTAATCCCCTTCTCCGTCTGTTTTCCCGTCTTCTCGGCCTCGGAGCTTTCTTCCGATCTACAAAGTTCAGCAACTCAAAACTTAATCACATTAAAGCGTACACAGCGTAACTTTCAATTAAGTTTAAATTCATTTATAGGTTCCTAATTAACACATTTAGGGAATTAATGACATAATTACAGTGCTTTTAATTTTCTTTATCGCCCCTACCGTTTTGCTCAACTTTTGAAGCAAGAAAGCTTTGATTCAAATAAAAGTGTACGGGAAAAAATTTACTTCAAAATGGCGGGCCGAAGTAATTATAAGTTTAAAAGTTTCACCGAACCTAATTATTAAATTTTTGAACTATTTAGGTAAACAAATAAGAAATCTCTTTGAGTATATTTTCTTTCATTCAAGGTCAACACGCTGAACTTTGATATTACTCGGAAAATCTGTTTAATCAAATTAATTAAAATAAAATTATTATCCATTAAGTATACACTAATTTGTTTGGTAAAGATTAATTTGAACCTAATTCCACAACAGTTAAAAAATAAATAGAACACCTAGGTATATCAAACGATACGATTCGGAGTGAAATGGATGAAAAAAAAAGGTTATTCCTCAACCTCAAACCTCAACCCCGGGTGCCGGTGTTTTTGCAAAAAAAAAAGTTGGGTTCAGCGGCTTGCATTTGAACTCGGGACCTTTACCTTATGGTAATGAGAGCCGTGTACAATGCCTTAACCGCCAATCGCTTCATACGTATGCATTAAGCTTTAAGGCAGAAAGGCTTTGATCGATAAGAAATATGCATATATTATCAATTATCAATACATTGAGGAGAATATTCGATAATTTGAATTAACCAAATTAATAAACGAGTGGGAATTCGTAAACAACTAACAACTCAAATTGTTTCTTTAGTGACATAGTCGACCTAGATAGAGATCCATTTAAAATTAGATACGTATACAGACATGGATGTAGTTGAAAGTGGAAATAGATGTAAAGGAAAGGAAAAAAGAGATCTTGGAAGATGCATATATAAAAAAGCTCTATTTATGTCTATTAGATACATATTTAAATATATAGATAACATTGATAAATAGAGAAAAAATAGTAATATTATTATGTATTAGTAAGTTGGAGATCAGGGATGCGGTCATCAAAACAAGTACGTTTTGTAACTTATGCCAAGCTTTCAACCTTTATTCAGGTCTTCATCAGGTCGTTGTCATTTGGTTACATATATATGCATTGTTTTACCGTTATATTTTACTTGTAATAGTGACGAAGGCCTCAATAAAGTTTAAAAGCTTGGCATAAGTTACAAAACTTACTTGCTTTGATGACCACATCCTTTATCCCTAACGTATTGGTGATATCCTGATGGACGATTCATCCTTCCTTCATTATTATATATTGACGTTATGAGCTGTATATTACTGACAGAGACTTGCAAATTGAGCGAATTTGAGAGAGAACAAAAAAAGCGAGAAAAATAACTATGTTAAAATTAAAATTAATTACACAGACAAAGAGATATTGAGGGTGTGAAAAAAATATATTGCTTTTCGACTACCTTTAAATACATGTAATTATTAGAAGTCTTTTCAGAGGATCTTCGGAAGAGGTCAAAACAGAGAAAACTTCCTTACGGTTTTCGCCGAGCTTTCGACAGTTTTATACTGTCATCTTCTTTTTTGTTTGTTTATATGATAATAAAACAGGCCCTGAAGATGACAGTATAAAACTGTCGAAAGCTCGGCGAAAACCGTAAGGAAGTTTTCTCTGTTTTGACCTCTTCCGAAAATCCTCTGAAAAGACTTCTTGTATCCAGCAGGTCAATAATCTTAGTTTCATCGTTACATGTAATTATTTTTTACATAACATAAAATTTGTATGTAACATATGCAATAACCTTTATTGTAAGCAAAAGGCTGTGTAAACCATTTTTTAATTTATTAGAAAATTTGACATGCAATCTGAAATCTCATTGACAGTTGACTATGTTATACTGATAAAACAAAATCATCATCACAATATAATATATAATAATTGTTTATTAACTCATAATAATCAATAATAAACTGTATGTAATATCATTTTATGTAAGGTATTGGTTGAAATTAAAAAGTCAGGGCCACGAGCGGTATTCGAACCCACGACCTTCGGCTCAATACGCCGCTGCTCTAACCACTTGAGCTATTGTGACTTTGATCCACTCGGACACTAACTTCCCATCTCAACCCCACCGTTTGTACGTAAGGTTTTGGTTGAAATGAAAAAGTCAGTGTTGCAAGCGACGTAAAAAGATTAATTAATTGAAAGAAGTAATTTTGTCAATAGACCACTAAATATATATAATATAATGGATGTATGTAATATTTTCAACTTTAAATTTATTAAATTCACTAATTTCGTGGTCCGCTTGACCAATTGATATATTACAATTAATTAAGGTTTTTAGTTGAGATAAAACAGTCAATGGCACGAGCGGGATTCGAACCCACGGTCTTCGGCTAGATACGCCGCACCTCTACCACTTGAGCTATCGTGACCTCGATCCACTCGGACACTAACTTCCCATCTCAAGTGTCCTAGTGGATCGAGGTCACGATAGCTCAAGTGGTAGAGCAGCGGCGTATCTAGCCGAAGATCGTGGGTTCGAATCCCGCTCTTGCCATTGACTTTTTTATCTCAACTAAAAACCTTAATTAATTTTAAATTTATTGTTATTTTTTTCATCTTTACCAACTTAGTATAATGATTAGGTATTACTATATAATTAAGCTAAGATCATTTGTTGTAATGAAAAGTTATTAGACCTTGTTAGTTAAGTGATAACTTATGTCCTCTTCATTATTCCCCAAGTGAGACTGGATATAATTTCGGCCGTTTCGGCTTATACAAGAAATTACCGAGCTTATTCACACTGATTGCAAATCAAATTTCTAGGGTTGCTAAATCTAGACAGAAACATTTGAGATACGTATACGGATGGAATTCGTAAAACTGCTGTCATTATCGAATGTTTTGTAAATAGTTAAGCGGCCACGTTCCCATCTAAAAAATGCTACTGAGGAATTGGGGTTTCAGGAGGAACTGGACGACTGCCCCGTATTTTTTCTTATTGGAAATCTAAAAGATTCATCAAGCTTATTAGGACATGAAACTGATGGTAAAAACGATGTTTTTTTTAAATTAAAAAGCAGTAATTATGGAACAATTTTTGAGACTTTTTTTGTTTGATAGTTACCTATCATCTGCTAATCCTCTGATTTTTATTGGTTCAGACGCTTTTTGGTATTCCGCCACCTTCTTTTTTTCTGTTCATTTTTTTTTATTCTTTTATTGTTTTAGGTTTTTGTTTTGATATACTGTTTTCAAAAATTTGTTATCGGAAGAATACCTTTTGTTAAAAAATATTTCAGATTTGGTAAAGCTGCTTGTGTAACAAACAAAACTCACCGAAGAAGATTTAAATGGTTTTTAATTTATGGTTTTTCGAAGGAAGGAACAAAAAGGAAAATCTGAAATGAATGTGTTACGGAATCAAGGTTTTACCCCGATCGGTGATAAAGCCTTTCTTGTCCGAGGGGATCAGACATTAATCCCCTACAAACAAAGGCACTTCCCGTCGAAGGGTTTTCGGCCATCCCTCAGCCCACCCGCGGGCCCACCAATCCTCGCTAATCGCTCGCATTAATCCCGGCCCCTCCGAGCCCAAGGGCAAATTGAAAGTTGAAAGAAACAAACTTCCCCCATTCTTCCTTCTTACTCCTCCTCGCAGGGTTCCCACTTCGAGAAGCAATAAAGGCCCCGATCGAGCGAGGGGCGGTAATGGTGTAATCAATATGTGGAGGTCTCGATGTGGCCAAATCGTGTGATTCCAGGCAACTTGATCACCGGCACAACAGGTACTTGACGCTACCACTTATAGATTTATTATCACTACTTCATCAATTTTCCTTCAGCCTTCCAAATCTCTCAACTTTCCCTATTTGTATAGGTTATCTCTTACATAATTTACCCGGTAAGTAACTGTGATATGCATTTACTTATTACTAAGTCAATTATCAATGGAACATAATCAAAATGCACTAAACCTTGACACTAATCAACAGTTAACAATAATTTTCCAATTAATTAAGGTTTTGCTGAGATAAAAAAGTCAAGCGGGATTCGGATCTCCGTATCGTGACCTCGATCCTCTCGGACACCAACGGACCACCAATTTAGTGGTCTATTGACCAAATTACGTCTTTCAATTAATTTATCTTTTTATGTAGGTTTTGGTTGAAATGAAAAAGTTAGTGTCGCGAGCGGGATTCGAACCCACGATCTTCGGCTAGATACGCCGCTGCTCTACTACTTGAGCTATCCTGACCTCGATCCACTCGGACACTAACTTCCCATCTCAACCCGACCTTTTGAATTTTCTTTCTTTTTTGCCATTTTTCAAATGTCGAGTAATCTATTTGATTCTCGGCGACAAATGAAATGGCCACGGACATCTTTAGTGAAGGTATACTTCATTCCAACTTATTAAATTCACTAGTTTTCGTGGTCCGCTTGAGCAACTAATATCTTTCAATTAATTAAAGTATTTAGTTGAGATAATCAAATAGATTACACTACATTTGAAAAATGGCAAAAAGGAGGGAAAATTCAAAAGGTGGGGTTGAGATGGGAAGTTAGTGTCCGAGTGGATCGAAGTCACTATAGCTCAAGTGGTAGAGCAGCGGCGTATTTAGCCGAAGGTCGTGGGTTCGAATCCCGCTTGTGACACTGACATTTTTATCTCAACCAAAACCATAATTGATTGATTATAATTAAGGCTGTACATATCCTCTATTAGATATGAAATACTCAAAATGAATGTTCTTATCGTACAGTGCTATCCATTTTTGGTTTACTTTTACGTCGGCGCCTATATTTATTTTTGCACATAATATGCATCAATTATATTATACTTTATTCAAGCAATAACAATATTATCAACAACGAAACAACAACCATAATAAATAGTAGGCAGTATTAAAATAAAACATTTTTTGTTAAAATTAATGTAAATTTGATTGTTCGAGATAAGAGCAAGGGCATTCCTTTTTTAAATTATTTATTATTTGCCTATTGTTATTTACACTTCGAATATTTTCACGGTCGATAAACCTTAAAAGCCGTAAAACCTTAGGTTACGGGTCTGTTGGGCGACCAGAACGCTTTTTGAGGTAAGGCCGCCGTGATTAACTGTTCCCTTCCATTAACAAGGGTCCCAAAACGGTCATAATTATTCAGTTATAAAGCCCTAGTTATAATTGTGAGTTATAAGACAATGTCCGCTTATAAGAGCACCTGCGTTCCCCATTAGCCCACCATTACCCAACACATTTTAATTGTTATTTACTTTGCTTGACAGTATTTATAAGATTTATCTATGGAAAAGTGTTATTGAATTTAAACGAGTATATGTTGTATTTCGATATAAGCTGGAATCTTTCGTATTTTTAATAGTTTTTTAAACACTAAAGATTCTGCTGAAAAACATACCAAATATGACAATTTTTATATGATATAAAAAGAAAAGTAGCCATGTAAATTTTCTTTAAATAAATAATAATAAACAAAACAATAAATGTTAGTGTTTTGATCATTGTGAAGACAGACCTACATCGAAGTTGCCTCTAAAAGTATAATTTGTTAACAAGCCATGTGCTACTTTTCTGCTATAATATATTGAATTTTTTGAAATGACGGACAATCATAATTTGCGGACTAGTGATGCGTTATCGGTCTGAGCACAATCGGGTATTGTAACGGACAAAGAGACCACTCGGATCACAATAGCCACAACTGTTTTCCATACAAGTGCCTCCGGCGGTAAACTATACGGCAGCTGGTCTCTTGGGGAGAAGAGCGGCCCTTGGCACCCAGCATTTCTCTCTCCCCTGATAATTCGATTCGGCCGTAGAAGTAGAGTGGTCGGCGTTCTACCGGGCCCCTCCTCAATCGGATAATTTGATTACCAACTTTGTTTCTAGAAGTGCCCATCCTCCCGATGACAGCCGCATTTCAAAACGGACGACCGCAGAAATAGCGTATATTTGAGAGAGTCCAATGAGGAAATTTAGGCATTATTTGCAAAATATACCTGTGTTTTTCCTTTAATCGCACTGCAATATTTTGTAAGCAGATACATTAAAAATTTACTCTATTGATAGGTTGAAAAATTCCAAGATCTCCGTGGCTGAAAACTTTTATTCAATTTAGTAAATTGCATGAACGTTCGGGCTCCTGGCCCATCATCAGAAACTAAACATAGAGAAATCTCATGGTATAATTCGCAATTAATTGTGAGAATTATATTATTACATTATATTAATTGAGTGAGTTATACCATGAGATTTCTCTATGTTTAGTTTCTGATGATGGGCCAGGAACCCGAAAGTCCATGTAATTTACTAAATTGATTAAAAGTTTTCAACCACGGAGATCTTGGAATTTTTCAACCTATCAATGGAGAAGACATGAACGTGGAGTTGGTAATACATACAAAATTTATTGTTGTGAGAATAATAACTACAACCCAACTTACAAGTTGAATTCTGTAACGAGGATTTATGGTGCTTTTCATTCTCGCGTATACATAGAACGGACAGGTGACACCTGGTAAGGGTGAAGAAAGAGATTAGGGTTGAAGAAGGAATGGGATGGATGCTTACGAGAGAAATGGAAAGAGATAGAGAGAGCATAAGTGAGATTATGTGATTGATGTCTGGAATAATATGGAGATACGGCGAATTTAAAGAAAAAACGTCAAGAAATCAAAACAAATAAAACAATAAAACTATAGCAAGATATTATATATATATATANATACATATATGTAGAGAGAGTGAGAGAGAGAGAGAGAGATAGTGAGGAAAAAGAGTGGGTAAGAAAGAGAAAATAAGAATGAAAGAAGGTGGACAAAGAGAGATAGATAGATGGATAGATAGGTAGATCTCAAAAGTAAATCTCATTGAGATTGATTGATTGATTGCCGATTTATTTATTAAAATACACGCAAATTTGAGGTCTCTAAGACATTTCTTACACTTAACCTGTAATTACGATTATAATATTTGTTTATAGACGCAACAGACATTAAATATAAATAACAAATTACTATAAAATCAACAGTGAAACAAAGGCATAAAGTTAGAGTAAGTTGAACTTTTAAGTTATATTTTTATACATAGCATATTATTGCTGAGTACAAAATTAGATATAAATTTTTCGTAAGATTCTTAAAAACTAGATTCAGACCTTCTCAAACTGGAACATAATTTTACGATTTAAAAATGAAATAAAATACTAATAAAATGATTATTAACGTTCTACAAGTTAATGTAATAGCATATAATAAAAAAGAATAATAAAAGTGATAAATAAAAATATATTAGTATATGATGTAATATTGTCGTATAGCTAATTGTGGTATAAAATAGTTAGATTTTGCTCTAGGATTTTCAGACTTACATAAGCTCCAATGACATTTTATATACACCCATACAAATTAAAATATTTGTTTGTAGTCGCAAAATAAATAACAAATTAATATAAAATCAAAAATGAACTAAATGAATAAATTGAGAGCAGGTGAACTTATAAGTCATATTTTTATACAAAGCATATTATTGTTGAGTAACAAAATTAGATATAGATTTTTTTGTAATATTCTTAAAAAACTAGATTAGACCCTTGTAGAATTGGAACATAATTTTTTGACGTAAAAGTGAAATAAAATACTCATAAAATGATTATTAACGTTTTGCAAATTAATTTAACAGCATATAATAAAAAAGAGAATAATAAAAGTAATAAATAAAAATATATTAGTATGTGATGTAATGTTAATTACGTAAATATTAAATATGATAAATGCTAATTTGTATTATTATTCTAATTATATTCAACATATTTACTTAACAAATATTCTTTATGTTTTACATTGTGATGATTTTATGCTTTTTATTAAGTTAAAGATCTTTGAAGCTTTTATTTTAAATGAATTATTAAGTATTTTTGTGCTTTATCTTGGTAGATGAATTACATCACTAGCTGTCCTGGTATTGATATCATGGATATTTCATTTAAATTTAAAATTATGAGCAATGTAGAAAGGGTTTTTAGTTTATAGTATTTTGTATAAGAAGGTCGCTGTGGAATAGATTTGTAGGTCTTTAATCGTTAACATTTTTAATATAAAAAATTTATCATATATTCTTGAATCATATTTTAGGTTAGAGAGAGAGAGAGAGAGAGACAGACAGAGACAGAGCGAGAGAGAGAGAGAGAGAGAGAGAGAGAGAGAGAGAGAGAGAGAGAGAGTCTGCAGGCTAACTTCGTTTTTTTTTTCCTTGAGTCTCTCAGACACGTTTAAGCTTCTCCCCATTCTCGGTGTGGCTCTTGACTAAAAGCCTACTCGCGTCCTACAGACCAAAATAGTAAGAATTGGCAAACCCAAAATTAACCAGAAACGACCAAACTAGGCGATTTTTTCCGGAAATCCAGAGAATGCTTGGTATGAGCAAAAACGTACGGTAATTAAGGCATGTACAACATATGGGGATATAATGTAAGAATATACACAGATAAAAGAATAACACGGAAGATAGTTATGATATAAGAAGAGAAATATGAAAGAATCAAATAAGTAAGCGAGTAAATGAGAAAAATGCGAGGAAAAATTGATGACAATTGATATGGGGGGAAGGAGAAAGGTGGTGAAAGAGAGAAGGAGGAGGAGAATCAGGGTCGAAAAACAGTGTGTTAAAGGTGGATAGTTAGTTTAGATAAATAGAAATGATTTATATTGGTGAGGATAGAAGGGGTAAGAGAAAGTGCTAGAGAAAATTGTAGAGATTGAAAGGTAATGAGTTTAGGGGGATCTAGGAACAGAGAAGAAAGAAAACAAACTAGGGCAGAAGCCAGGAGAATTAGGGAGGGGTGTGAAGAGGTGAGAAGAAAAATTAACTTTATTAACCAGTTCTAAACTGTAAAATGTTTTAGTTTATGTTTTTTATAGTATCAACGAAATTCAATCATTTAGTGAAAGTAGAGGTATTTTGCTTATCTTACATTTAATTATTGACATGACATTTACATCAATCGTGGCGCTTTAACTCCATTAAATTAGGCAGAAAATAATAAAATACACATACATGGCTAAAAGGAGGGAAAATTCAAAAAGTGAGGTTATGTAGCGAGGCTGGTGTCCGAGTGGATCGAACTATCGATAGCTCAAGTGTTAGAGCAGCGGCGTATCTAGCCGAAGGTCGTGGGTTCGAATCCCGCTCGCGACACTGACTTTTTTATCTCAACCAAAACCTTACATAAAAAGATTAATTTTTTAAAAGACGTAATTTGGTCAATAGCAAACTAAATATAATGTATAAAATACACAGTAAATTTAATAGTTTTGCCATCGCACACAAATTTTTAAGTAATATCTATATAATGTTGTTCTTTCTGAGAAGAAAATGTTAATAAAACAATTATGCCGTTTCAACACCAACAATGACACACCTCAAAGGTTGGCCATTAAATGATTCATGAGATTAATCGGCCGTAACGAGATTTTAAGTAGCGTAATCGTGTTTGCCGAGGAAAGGGCCTAGGGATGTCTTGTAGATTTTAATAACTAGGCCTTGCCGAGCCCTTATGCGGTTTTAGCCCTCTATATCTCATTAGGCCCCCTTTTCCCTCTTGTTCTCTCCCGTGCCCTTTGTCTCTAATTGAAACAAGAAACCATGTCAAATCCCGAGCATCTCATACTCCGCGGCAAATTGCGAATTAAGCCCTTTCCTCTTTGCCCATTAAAATTATTTCATCCCAGCCCCCAAAATGTATATTCTTATGATATTGTATTGTCTACTAATATGAAGAAGTTTAGGAACGTATTTCCCCTTTTGGAATGAACATTATTCATTCTAGATAGTCAAACTCGTTCGTCTTAGTAATGATCACTTTGTTACATTACTGTGGAAGTTTACAGACTTAACAAAAATAAATGAGCTTATTTAAGTCGGTTGGTGCTCTATCCCAACTTTCCCAGGCGGAGGATCCTTTTTTTTCCTTATCTACCTTTATCGGATTGTTCGTGCTTTGTGCCGGGGCTAACTTTCAAAAAAGATTTTGCAAAAACTCACTACAAAACATTTTATTTCACTTTGTAATTTTTCTTATCCATAAATGTTAATAATTTATATTATCACATTATCAGTATATAATTCTTTGAAGAGTAAAAATTGGTAAATTCGTTTAACGTTATAGATTTATGTCATTAGATTTCGTAGTTCGATTAACCAAATAACCTCTTTCAATTAATTAATCTTTATGTAAGGTATTGGTTGAGATAAAGGTTGATGAGTTCGAATCCCTCTTGTGACACTGACTTTTTTATGTCAACCAATACCTTATGTAAAGATTAGTTATAGATTTATCTTGAACCTCCAGCTGGGGAAGATCCAATAACAAACAGGTAACCCTTTTTAATATTTTTGGAAGACAATGCCCACAGGGGGTGTAAGATGCGTCGAGCGAGGGGCATTAAGCTTTTCTTTATAAGCCGTCATCTCTTTGGATAGCCGACAAGATTGATGCATGTCCTTTTGGATTAAGAAACCAAAAGAGGCACTTTTGTCAACATAACCGTCCGTCCTGGACGGTTGGGAGGCCTGTCGTCTTAGGGTTCAATTTGTCTCCCACGGGGTCGTGACGTCCGACAAATTGTGCACTTTGCTCACGTTACAACCGACAAGCCATTCGACGACACAGCATGAATTTCGAGAAACGACAGGGAAGAATAATGGAAAAGTAATCCTCACAAAGGTACACCTTCCGAAGATTTTGCAGTTCTACAACAACACTAGGGTTGAAGGTTTTTCCTAAACAACGTCGTCTTTTCTTATGAAAAATCACTTCTAGAGATCCAATGCGTTTTATAAAACAATATATATTTTTTATTGTAAACACTTTTTAGTTTTATTCGAATAGTCTTTCAGCACTTAGCTATTATCAATTATTAAAAAGGATTCTTAGGCAGAAAACATAGCTTGACTACATGGACCTAAATGATAAGGGAAAAAGTACTGCCAGAAATTAAAAACAGCTGGAAAATTAATACAGTACATTAATCCAATAATATTTGTACCATGGCATCCAACTTTACGTGACACTCATTATTTTAAGACTGTTAAAGAATGGTAATTATCTATGTATTTATAAAATCTGAATATTAAGATTTTTTTCAAGAGAACCAGACGTTACCTAAAGCTCAGAAATTTCTACTACACGCGTCTTTACTGTTCAACTGCAAACCCTTCCCAACCCCAAAACAAATTTTCCTCCAACCAGTACAAGGCGAATCCAAACAAGCGTAAATAAATCAAAATCAAAATGGTAGAAATAATGAAAAATTATGTTGTTTTTTGAATTACAAAATGGGGGAAAACGTAAAGAGGTGGTTTAATGGAGAGGAATGAAAAATGAGGCGGAAGTTTACAAGTTGAACTCGATATAGAAAACTTCGCTCCCTCTGGAATAGATTAAATATGGCCTATTGTTGTCTTGCAAACTAATAACTAAGATTAATTTTGATATCAAATATACAAATTTGATCATTTTGGCAACCTTTAGTATGTTTGTGATGGTAGTTTAAAACAGAAAGGGGTTTAAATTTTTGTTATATTAATTTAAATGAATTCAATTAAACCCAAAATCCTACTGGAATTAATGAAACAGTTTAATTTCCTGTGGGATAGCCTTTGTTTCATAGTACCTTAAGTGAGTGAAAAAAAGCTGTGTAAACTCAGAATCCGTTTCTGCCTCGTGTAGAATGGCTGAAAGGGGGCCGAGTGGATGGTGTGCTTTGTATTTGTTGTGAACGGAGGGAATAGCCTCTTTCGGGGTGGTGTTACGTGACGTGCCCGAAAAATAGACAGACAGACAGCGGCGGACGTGAGGGCCACCTTGCTATTCATCACACGGCCGAAGCTTTCAAAAGTCCGCCGTCCAGTCGTAATTAAGCACGTCATATATTTCCAGATCTACAAATGAGCCTTTTTCATTCCATCTCCTTTTTTAATATGTTCCCGGGAGGCGGTTTCATTTCCTTTCAAATTGGGGGGGGAAGCTTCATAAAAGTTTTCCAGGCGATTTCGGTATCTTCTAAATTGGAAAGCGACGAGTCGAGTCCGACTCGAAACCCTTGTTAAGTTAATTTGGAACATTTTACTTTTCTTACATACACGTCTCATTATTTTTATACAAAAAAATACCTATTATCAGAGTGACTTGTTTCAAGAAAATAATGTTGTATATTAGGAAGTCTGCAGTATTGATTCACGTTTTATAATAATATAATGACAGATGTCAAAAGTTTGTGCTTTAATGCCAAACACAAATCTATATCTTATATAATAAAAAAGTCTTACAATTCCCTACTTATTTCTCATCAGACAATTGATCATCGTTGTAAAAGGAATATTTGTCCACTTGTGAAGCCAGGTGTATATGTGATTTCTGGAGCAGTCAGTCGTAAGACCTAATCCATTAGATTTCGTGGTCCGATTGTCCGAATAACCATTGCGATTTGCCCTGTCCTTTCCGAATAGAGATTATTTAACGTGTAGGTTATTCTTCTGTATGTTGTCTAAACAGGTTTTTATAAGTTTGCTGGAGAGATCCAATTGGGAGGAGGTGGCATTGGTGAGTATGCCAGAGGAGCTTTGATTTACAGAAAAGATCTTCATGAATTTAATTTTTAAAAAAAGCAAAGAAGGGAAATATTTTTACACTTTTTCGTTGTACCGTTGTGGACCATACTTCATTTATTTGTTTTTGTAGAGATATTTCTTTATTTTTTTTCTCTCATTTATTATATGTTTGCTTGTCGAAAAACATTTTCTTTATCGTGCCAACGTTTCGATCTTTATTGAGATCATCTTCAGAGCCTGGGATTTATAAACATTGTTTGATTTTCTTTCCACATCGTAAAATTCAAACAATGTTTATAAATCCCAGGCCCTGAAGATGATCTCAATAAAGATCGAAACGTTGGCACGATAAAGAAAATGTTTTTCTAAAACCGACGTCACACCAGACCGCATCTCACGATCTCCGAATAATCATTGACTTACGGTCACTAAACACCACACATTATGTAGATTATGATATATTTACTTTGGAATATTTGCATGCTTTCATTTAACATCAATTTCGATTATCTACACCAATCTGCTAGGAATATGTCTCCACATAAGTTCCGAAGCAACCACAGGATTGGGAACAGAAGATATAGCTTCGTCATCGGCAAATTATGTAGGCGTAGTAGGAATATATGCAGCATAAAGGGTATTGAGAATTGGTTTTGCAGACTCCCGCAGACTTACCCCTACAAAATAAGTGTAACTAAATCGTTTTTTACAATTAATATAATTTTTCGTTATCACATATCATTGTTGCAGTTGTATTTATATCTGAAAGTTGCTCATAAATCTTCTACAGATAATATGAGCAAGTTAAAAACAAAATATTCCACATCTTTACTAATTGGGTTAATATTTAATTTAAAAAGTGTTTATTTCCAGGGCAAGTAATAATTTATGTACGTTGCATAAGGGTGAAGTTAAACGATGATTCATCTCGCGTATAGCCGTAAAAAGAGTCCAAGGAAGCCATTAAAACAAGTGGTAAACTTTGTAGAAACAACCCCTCATCGTAAATCGATGGGTAATTAAATGTATCTTGTTACAAACGTGGTAGTGGATAATCCACTTAACAACCGGATCGGCTTTATTGGACGATAAGCTCACAAAAGACGAAAATTTCCATTGTGGACTTTGCCGAAAAGTTTATTATTCTATTTATAAAATCGGACAATGACGCCGGTTGAAGTCATTGTAAGCTAGCTATCAAAGCCGGGGTAAAAATGAAACAGAAACATCATGACCACTTGGACTTAATGTATGCAAACTAGAGTTATTCACACGATTAAACACGTTGGGATCATGAAGAATGGTAGCGTGGGACAACCCATTTCATTTACAAGCCCCATTGTACAAAATTGTTTTGGTATTCTCGGCCCTTTTCGATTGCGTTTATCCCTCGGGAACGTTGTCAATTATTGAGACATGTTTCAATTTGACGCCACCCACCATTGAAATTGCAATTTACTGGTTCCGCGCTCTCGCGTATTCATTAAATTATTTAATTTCGCCCCATTCCCGTTCGAAACGGCGGAAGGAAAAAGGCGAAGGGGGTTTCAATCCTTCCTTTTGAAGTCCTGCCAATGGATAATTTACTTAAATTTAATTTTTCGTCTCATTACACGTCCACTGGAGATTCCACGCATCGCACGGCTTAAAAAAGATTATAAAATCAGTTAAAATTACTATAGTTAGAAGAAACAATAAACAAAGAATATAACATGTATCTAAACCATTTTAAACTAAGCTATTCTTTATATATATCGAGAATAGCTTAGTTTAAAATGGTTTAGATACATGTTATATTCTTTGTTTATTGTTTCTTCTAACTATAGTAACTATAGTCATAATATAATATATATGTATATATATGTTTATATTATATTGTATTAAATGTATTTAATATGTTGTATGCATGTTCCTCTTCTTTCCTCACCTCTACTTGTCGCTCTCTCTCACTCTCGGTCTCTCTCTCTCTCTCTCTGCTCTCCTCTCCTATCCACACTCCTCTCTTTCTTCTCTCCTCTCCTCTCCACTCTCTCTCACTCCCTCTCCACTCCTTTCCTCTCCTGTCCTCTTCACACCACTACTCTCTGCTCCTCACCACTCCTTTCCTCTCCTCTCCACACAACTCTCTCCCTCCTCTCTTTTCCACTCCTCTCCTTTCCATTCCTCTCCTCTCCACTCACTCCCTCTCTCTCCACTTCTCCCCTCCTCTCACTCTCCCTCTCCTCTCCTCTCCATTCTGACCCCCTTTCCTCTCCACTCTCTCACTCCCTCCCCACTTCTCCCCACTCCTCTCCTCACCACTCCACTCCACTATCCCTCTACTCTCCATTCTCACTCCCTTTCCTCTCTTTTTCTTTTTCCTCTCCTCTCCGCTGCTCTCCATTCACTCTCACCCTCTCCTCTCCTCTCCCATCTCTCTCACCCAATCTCCTCTACTCTCCACTCTCTCTCTCTCTCTCTCTCTCTCTCTCTCTCACTCTCAATTTCACTTTCTTCGTAAGGATAATCTGGCCGAACCATTACCAACACATTGTTTCCCTTCGTCGGCTCTTTTCACCTCAAAGAAGCCGACGCCTTATTGAAAAATGTCTTTTCTATACCGACTTCCTTCCCCACCCCTTCAAAATCCAACGTATATAAACATAAAACAGCAAATTCTCACTGGCACTCTCAACACGACACACAAGAAAGGCACAATTACACAGAAGACAAACACTTTGAGTGAGTAGAAATACTTTGATTAAATATAAAAAATATATTTTGCATTGTATAAATTCACTTTTCCACATCCTAAATGTATTTGTTAAATGTAAACAATGTTTGTAAATCTCAGGCCCTGAAGAATTTCAATAAAGATCGAAACGTTGGCACGATAAAGAAAATGTTTGTCTGAAACCTACATCACACCAGACCGCATCTCACGATTTCTGAATAATTATCGATTAACGGTCACTAATCACCACACCTTTCAAAACCTTTTCTCTCAAATTTTAAATATTTTCTAATCTTAACAGTTAATTAAACTTAATCAGCAGGAACTTTTCGGGCTGAGCAAAATATCGAATAATGATCTGTTTCTTAATCTCTCCCCTCTTTCGAGAATTTCCAAGAACCCCAAACCATCCCTAACCATCTATAACTAATTAGATTTGTCGTTTCTCCCTAATTTGAAAATTTGAAAATTTTAATTGGGATGGGCCAGTAATTATTTTTGAATTACATAATTTGTATGAGTTTTATTGAAAATTTTTTTTACACTAATACTTCCGTTCATCGCTTATTTCTCTCGTTTCACCATACGTCTACTCTTTTATTACCATCCATTTATCAATATTTCCATGTGTGTAGTTAACCATCTGCCCACCTACCGCCATTTGGCTACTCACATACATCCATTAATATATCACATGCTTATTTAATCAAATATCTATCAATGATTTTAATTTCAATCATCATTTAATTCAATCAAAGTATTTTGTCTGAAATATGAGTCGTTCAACCTGTTATTAAGGCTCTTAAAAAAATTAATCCAGCTCGAAAATACCGAGATTAGCAGCGTGGGTGGAAGACGGCTCGAGAGGTCCCTTCAAGTAATTTGAAACCCACGCGGTTGTTTTTAAATATTCACCGAAATATTACATTGAACTTATTTAGAAGAAATTTCTTGTTTTTCAGGCGCCCTACCACGTTTCTCAATTCCCTGGGATACAAGGAAACATGTAAATGGAAGCGCAATAACAGTTAAGGAGGTCTATTATCTTTTATAACCGGTCTTGGTCTCAACCAGTTGTTATTCGCCTTAATATTATAAACGTGGGAGGCTAATTTTTCATCTTCGTGAATTGAAGCGGTTTTCTAGCACTATTCGCATTTATCGTGAGATCGTAGTTTTGAAGTAAATCTGTAAAACATCAACGAGAATAAACTGATTCAATCTCATTCTGGAATGCCACGTTAAACCGGCGAAATCGTAGGATTAAATAAACGTTTAATTTAGTTAAGATTTCATATAACGATCGGGGAGGTATTCGAATATTCGATTTATTTTAATAAAAATTCCTGCTAATCCGAGCAGTGTGCGATACGGAATGCATAATTCATAATCGAAATGACTAAAAAGGTGGAAGTCATTAGGCGGTAAGTCCCGCAGATCCGGATGAGAACGGCCGTAAGGAAGTCGGACGGCGTTTTTTTTACAATCTCATTTCTATAAAGGCTCGGCCGTGGGTATTCAATCTGTGAAGGTAACGGACTACGGAGGTTCATTTGGTCGGATCACGCCAGCACGAAAGTCCAAAGGGCCCGGCCGACTCACCATCCATCAGAAAATGTGCGTGATCCCGGATCGGTTATCATAATTGAAGAACGTTAGAGAAATGTAATCAATACTCTCTTGTCATCTGTGCGTTTCGGTTTATTCTGGTGCGGTTTTTAGAATTTGACAAATATTTCATATTATGCAAACCCCTGTAAAACTCAGACTTTCTTGAAACAACAAAAGTTGTCATACTTTTCTTTTTTATGTTTTCACTAAGGAGTTTTCATTGTTCACCTTGTTTATTTATTTTATAACCGGATTATTGCAAAGGTTCAATGAGAAAGACTACACAAAATCTGCAGTGACATTGCTTCGCCAAGTAATTATCCAAGTATTTATCTAAGAATACATCCCTCAATCCAGGGATAACATTGGCAGTGATTTTCGATTTCTGGATGACATTGCCAGACCTCATAGAGACAGAGTTGTTTAGAAATCATCAGTGCTTAGAAATCCTCGTAATTTCCCATCTACCAATTCCACCATTGTCTCCAGGCCTCAATCCTATTGAGCACATGTGGGATGCGTTGCTTTTCTATTACCACCTCCAGCGAGTTGACCTGCAGAAAGTGACTGCAGCTTTGCAACATCTATGGCGGATATTCCTTATGAAAATTAGTGACAACAGTATGCCGAACAGGTGCAAAGAGGTTTTAGCTAATAGAGAACATTATACATGGCATTATTTGTTTAAAAACATTATTGTGTCCAATAAACAAAATAATGAAAGAAAACTTATTTTGTTATTTTTCAAAATCCCTTAATTAACTTTTCTTTCAGTTAAAAACATAATAATAAATATTAATGCAATTTATAATAAATGTGTTAGGGAAAGGAAATATTAAAAAATTGACAATATCCCATATTCATTTTAGAGCAGCTTACCATTTACCGAAAATTTTGAATATGGATGGGCAAATGTTATAGACTTCTGGTTTAATAATAAATATATACATGGTAGAATTCTAATGATTTTTTTCACTTGAATAAACCACGAAGTTATTTATTTAAGTATTATTTAAACCACCCTGAATTTCAAACATTTCTACCTTTCAAATCACGACTGTTTTTCGTAATCGTTTGCAGTTTAAAACATGGTTATGCACTCATTAGGAAAACTCGTTCACTCGCAGTTTGAAACAGTTTCAATTTAATTCGCCGGATGAGTTCGTCCTACTCCCATCCCAGATCCTGGCCCGTATCGATTCCATCGGTTTGCATAAATTTGTACCTATGCGGTTGAAATATTCATAAAGCCGATGTTCGGTGTTAGCCACCGTCTTGATGCCTCCCATAATTGTTAATGAATCCTTCTAGTTTCCGCATCACGCCCCGAGATGTTTGTTCAGAAACAGCTGTTTGACTGAAGCAAGCTTGAATCTGGTCGATGAGCTTTATCTTCAAATTGTTTGCCGAAGCTTAACTGACTCAGTATAAACAGCTACTGTTTTACGAGCTTCGAGGAAAGTTCAATGTGGTGGAGTCACGTCCTAAATAACGATTTGTTGGGGGGATTGTTTCTGCCTCGCAAGGCGACCGTCTTGATGCAATTTCCAAAGCAAAAACGTTAACATTTTCCACGCCGATTTTTCCTTAAAATAAAGTTAATTCATTATATTTTTCAGGTTATTGGCGGAAATACGAATACATATCTGGGAGCGAAGAGAGATCTGGATCCGCCGATATGGGCGAGCAAAATCAGGTTCTACCCGTTCAGCTATCACCGTCGCACTGTCTGCATGAGGGTGGAGATATATGGATGCTATTGGAATGGTAAGCGACTAACGACAGTTATTTGTTCTAAGTTTATTTCTTTGCCGACTTCTTGGCCGTTGTACATGAAAAACCGGTGAGTGGATGTTCAAGTTAAGTTCAAAGTTGCATGGAACGTCAATTACATCCACGATTCCAACCGGCACGGAGGAAATAAAAACAGCAATTTGTTGTTATCGTCAATACAGTATTTTGTTTCAACCTTCACGCTGCAGAGTCAATTGTGAAAATCAACTCAAGATTCTTTACTTCTAGTACAAAGCCATTATTGATTTTTTCCCTTCGATTTTTTCATAGCAATTAAGACTTTGACTGATATTTAAATTTAAGTATTAAAGTATTGGAACATATTCTAATTTTTTATACAATTTTAAATAGGTACAAATGGAAAGAAAAGGAAAATTGCAAATATTGGTTGAGTCCTGTGTTCGTCGGGTCGGACGTCATAAACAGTTGTCGCACGTAGTGACTCGACCGAGGCGGCATTGTGTATCGTTCGCCTGTTTCTACGTCATTCATGTCAAATCAGAAAGAGTTCATTCAATAATGCATTCTGGGTCTGCTCATATTTCTTCATGGCGGCAATTTCGTGACGGAGTCGGCGGGTGCTTCAAACGGCAGCTTTCATCCATCCCGTTATGTCAACTTTGGTTTAAATTGAAGCCGGAGGATAGAATAGAGGTGGAAAGATAAAGAAAAGGGAATATTGGATTTGACGGATTTGTCATTTCCATTTCCATCGTCCTGTCTTTGTTTACTTATTTCCTACGGGGTTCGTATATGGACATGGCGTCGCATCGGATTTCTTTACTGAAACAAAACATAACACATTAGGATTTAGTAGATTCAGATTCAATATTTCAATAAAAAATCAAGGAAAAATGTTCTATTGATTATTGTTTTGCGAAATTTTAATTCCAATATTAGTTCCACATATAAACATCACCTATACGGTTTTTTTAACAAAAAATCTCTGGTAGTTTTAACTTTAAGATGTAATGTGTGGTGATTAGTGACCGTTAGTCGATGATTATTCGGAAATCGTGAGATGCGGTCTGGTTTGACTTAGGTTTTAAAAAGTCATTTTCTTTATCGTGCCAACGGGTTCGATCTTTACTGAGATCATCTTCAGGACCTGGGATTTACAAACATTGTTCGGCCAGATTATCCTTTCAGGATAATCCTATGAAACAATCATCACATTCCACACGTCAAACATTTCTTCATAGTCTAATTTTCAGAAATTTGGCTTTACTTTCCCTAATTATTCCTGTCTATATAATCCTGAAGGGATAATCTGGCCGAACCATTACCCATTTTTCCCATTGTCGGCTCCTTTCACCTCAACGAAACCGACTCCTCATATTAATGTCTTTCTATCCCGACTTACTTACCCACCCCTTCAAAATCCAACGTATATAAACATAAACATTTAAATCTCATTAATACTCTCAACACGAAACAACATTGACACGACTACACAGAAAACACACACGTTGAGTGAGTACAAATACTTTGATTGAATCTAAAATTTTCTAGCATTGAAGAAATTCATTTTTTCCACATCCTACATGTATTTGTTAAATTTTAACAATGTTTCTAAATCCCAGGCCCAGAATAATTTCCTCTCTCTCTAAGCTCCTATACCAAAATAATATAGTAATATAATACAACAAAAGTATACATTTCATACTTCAAGTTTAGAGATTTGGCCAATTTGCTAGACCATAAGGCAAAAAAAAGAAAAATGTAACCAACATTTTCTTTATCGTGCCAACGTTTCTATCTTTATTGAGATTATTTTCAGTGCTCTCTCAACACGACACACAAGAATGTCTACAGACAACAAACACTTTGAGCCCTGAAGATGATCTCAATAAAGATCGAAACGTTGGCACGATAAAGAAATTGTCTTTCTAAAACCTACGTCACACCAGACCGCATTTCCCGATCTCCGAATAATCATTAAGATATAATCATTTCTGAATTGTTGAAAGCTAGGTTCCTCCATGAGTTATTATTGATCTTATGAGCTGTGTTCTCGAATATTCATACAGGTCGCAGTGCAGTATGACGCTCCCTTGTTTGAGGTTCTTTGCCCTGCAGTCGCATAATTCGTTATACGAAAGTTTAAGCCTGTAGAGATATTCCTTCGGTTTACCCTGGTTTTTCAGTACTTGGGTCAGCTTAAAGAATTACGAAATGTCTCGTGCTTTTCAGGATATAACCATCAGAAAAAATGTTTTTGTCCATTTGCCAACATATATTTTCCCGTTCGTCAGCTTGTTCCTACTCTCTAGGCTCGGTTCATTTTGGAACCGTTTAGTTGTAGTTAAACTCATTTCCTCCACCTAGAGAGCTTTCTGAATGTCTAGTCATCTAGTCAGATTCTTTTCATTAATTTAACATATTACACGTCTTGTTTCTACCATAACTTGAATTTAATTACAAATATTAACTTGTAGGAATTGTTTAATTTGTTTGCAGACACAATTTTCCATAAAAGTGAGTGATATTTGCATTTTTTACCATGATTTTCATATTTTACGGTCGAACACAAATAATTGTATTCGGTTTAATGAAAGGCCAAAAAGCCTAAGCAATAGGATAAATACATTTTCTCGTATTCGCCACGCTATCGGTTCGGGGATCAAATCAAATTTAACGATAATGATTTCAAAACAGTGTAACAGACATAAATTTTAAAAATGCTACAGATTTGTCAATCTTAAGGTTCGTTTTGTAACTGTATGTTTGTTTGCGATTTAAAAATCACATTATTTTCTTGTTAATTGATGTATAAATAATACAGGGTTAAAATCATCTAGTAAAGTTACCTAGTAGTTAACTAGTTTTCGTGGTCCACTTGACCAATTTATCTTTCAATTAATTAAGGTTTTTAGTTGAGATAATAAAGTCAATACACGAGCGGGATTCGAACCCACGACCTTCGGCTAGTATACGCCGCTATTCTACCACCTGAGCTATCGTGACTTCTATACACTTACTGTCCACCTCTCCTTTTTGTCATTTTTCAAAAAAACTGAGTATTCAGCCGAAGGTCGTGGGTTCGAATCCCTCTCGTAACACTGACATTTTTATCCCGACCAAAACCTTAATTAAAGATTAATTAATTGAAAAGAATTTATTTCGTCAAGCGGACCACGAATCCTAATAAAAATAAATATAAAAATTATTCTTTACGCCACTACTGTATAAGACAATTTAAAAAGTTATATAAAAAATGCCGCAAACGTATGTCAGTCGATTTGAATTGGAAAATAGAAAGGCAGCTAAATAAAGGAAAAATAATCTGTTATGGAGATAAACACTCACATAAAATAAGGTTGTCGATAAGTAACGAATAAAATAAGATAGATAGAAAGATCTGTTATATATAAAGGTGCACAGGTAAATAAATGGTTATAGATTCACGGATGTAAGGATCGATAAACACGCTAATAAGAATGGATAGAAAAGTAATAAAAATACGGAGAGGTGGCTGTAAAAACAAAATTATCGATCGAAACAAAGTTAGACACAACGAATATAGGAGAAAATCCGAAGACCAGTAAAGGAAATATGGGAGTGTAAGAAAACGGCCAAAATCAGATAGAATAGAAAGGAATAAATCCAGGAAAAAATAGAGTGGGCGGAAAAGAGAAAGGCAGAGAGAGGGAAATGTAATAGAGAGAGAGAGAGAGAGAGAGAGAGAGAGAGAGAGAGAGAGAGAGAGAGAGAGAGAGAGAGAGAGAGAGAGAGAGAGAAAAATAATTACTACAGAGATGGGATATCGTAAAAATAAATATCATCATCAATCAATTATAAAAATAAATAGGCACTTGTGTGTGTGTGTGTGTGTGTGTGTGTGTGTGAGAGAGAGAGAGAGAGAGAGAGAGAGAGAGAGAGAGAGAGAGAGAGAGACACAGACAGACAGACAGAGAGTGAGTGAGTGAGTGAGAAAACGAAAAACGAGCAAATATAATTTTTCCGGTATTAGGTCTTATGTGTGGTGTTTAGTGACGATTAGGTAATGATTATTTGGAGATCGTGAAATGCGGTCTGGTGTGACGCAGGTTTTAGAAAAACATTTTTTAAAATTGTGCTAACGTTTCGATCTTTATTGCGATCATCTTCAGGGCTCAAAGTGTTTGTTGTCTGTGTAGACATTCTTGTGTGTCGTGTTGAGAGGGCACTGAAAATAATCTCAATAAAGATCGAAACGTTGGCCCGGTAAAGAAAATGTTTTTGTAAAACCTACATCACACCAGACTGCATTTCACGATCTCCAAATAATCATTAGGTCTTATATTGCATTTTTGGCTAATGAAGCTAATAATATTTCATTGAATAGAACCACTTGTGTAAAAGTCAATTTTTTAGGCTAATTTTTTTTGCCTTATGGTCTAGCATATTGGGCAAATCTCTAAACTTGAAGTTTGAAATGTATACTTTTGTTGTATTATATTACTATATTATTTTGGGAATGGAGCTTAGAGAGAGAGGAAATTATTTTCGGATTGCGGGTAAAAGAGAATATAACGGATATTGAGGTAGGAAGAGGGATATTATTAGAAATTAGAGTGTTGTAGAGGGACTCTCGGTTGATGGAGAGTATCTACATATTATGATTTAATGTTTTCTTCCACGAATTTTATTTTTCAGATGGAATCGTGAGCTATTCCATGCCGCAGGGGGACAAACGGGGAACAGCCTGGGAGTTTTTCGACGCCACCTATGACGGCCACTGGGACGCCGAGTTGAAGAGAGGCCTTGGACAACTCACCGACGGTAAAATCGGCCACGAGAACTTCAAAATGACCTATTACGATAACGAAAGAGGTAAAATCATCGTTTGGAAAAATTAAATTGTCGTATATCGCAGTCTCACACGCTGTTTTTCAGCAGGACAAGGCTGGGTTGGCTGGAGAAACGACACGAGGGGTGGCCAGCCGGTTGAGATTAAATTCGAATTTGACCGGGTGAGAGAATTTAACTCGGTTCACATCTTTTGTAACAACCAGTTCACGAAGGACGTTCAGGTGAGTTACACAGACTTTAAACATCAAAAATTAGGCAAAGCAAAGTTCGGGTCACGCCATGTCCTGAAAGGTTTTAAAAATTTCCTGAACGCGATCCCCCAAATATCGCCCAACTGATGAAGATTCTAATACATTTCTCTAATTTTCTAATGACATTGATTTTATTTATTAAATACATTATAGGCTCAAAATTGGTGCCAAAAGTAGCAAATACTAAGACAACACAAATGAAAACCTTTCTGGGCGTCTCGAACCTCTTGTCATTTCAACTGAACTGACCATATTTTGATGGTGGCGTGAAGCCTGAACGAGTATTATATAAAAGTTAACCAACGAGAATATGAGGCAGTGAAGTGATCAGTGTCGATCAGTTTACCATATTTTCATTGCAGTGCAGCAATACTGAATTACTGAATAAGAAAATTATTATAAATTAGTGATTAATTTGTATGTCTTTTTATTAGTAAAAATAAAAATTAAAATATATACATTAATAATAGATTAATAATTAATGATAAAATTATATTAATTACCTTAATTAATTTGTACGTCAAGTATTATTTAGGTGCATATTTCAAATAGGATGTAAATCAAAATATATATACATTAATAATAGATTAGTTAATTAATGATAAAATTAAATAATAAAAATTATATCAATTATCTTGATTAATTTGAACGTCAAGTATTATTTAGGTGCATACTTAAAATAGGAGGTAAATCAAAATCTACTATAATATTAATGCATCTTATTTATGATAAGATATATAATTAATGTATTTATCTTATATAACCATGAGGTAAATCATGATTATATGTGATGGGATAAATCCAAATTTATTATATTATTAATACAATTATCATACAAAGATATGCATTATATATCCTATCATAATTAAAATAAATGCATTAATAATATAATAGATTTTGATTTACTCCATCATACATAATCATGATTTACTTCATGATCATATAAGATAAATGCATTAATAATTTAGTAAATTTTGATTTACCTCCTATTTTAAATATGTACCTAAATAATATTTGACATAGAAATTAATCAAGGCAATTATTATAATTCTTATTAATTAATTTTATCATTAATTTACTAATCTATTATTAATGTATAGATTTTAATTTTTATTCATAAAGACATACAAATTAATCACTAATTTATAATTATTTGCTTACTGTATCTATTAAATTAGTATAGTATTTAGTTGTTATAATCCCCGCTTTTTGCACTTTCAAAATTGAGTGGCATTAAAAACCAGCTTCTCATTGGAACGTAAGCTTGAAATCTGGATCATCGATAACAAGAAACTGCGAATAGGGACTATCATTAAAAAAAAGATGAAACAACATACTCACTCCACCGTTTATCATTTCTATCAATCAGTTCTTATCCGTCTAGCCGCCGAAGATGGGCTACGAGAGCTACGAACAGCTTAGTCAATTTAATCGCCATATCGGGTGGCATTCCTTCCTAATTTAACCGTCTAATTAATTTCTATTCTTAATTGGGGGAGGATGACCCCTCTTTAATCACTTGTGTTCTACCTCTTGTGCCGACATTTCCAAAGCAGTGCGAATTTTCATGTGGTCCAGCACCGACACACAATATCAATATTTATGTACTGAAAGATGTTTTTGCCAGCCTAAAATCTCGCCGGTTTTGTTATTTTAACACAATTAATTTTCTATTATAATAAAATGTTATTTTCGTTATAAATCGTCTCTTCTTGTTTTAATATTACGGATTCCTCCATTAAGGATTTATATACTTCATTAATTTATTCGTTTGAAGAGTGTCACTGCACACAACACATGTTTTTCTTAATTAAAACAGGTTTTGACAGGCGTGATAACAGTTTTGTCGATTTGGAATTGTTATACTAAACTAAATCGCTTTTATCCTAGACGGTTATTACTCGCCCTAATCTATGTCAGATTTATATGAATTTGTTACAATCGTTAACAAGCGTATTTCAGTTAATAGCTCTTTTAATATTTATAGCCGCACCGGGGTTGAATAAGTGATTTTTAATAAAGCATTGATTAATTTACTCCGAGGGACAAATAAATATTAAAAACTGTTCCAATCAGCACAACGACGCGTAAATCAAACAGGCTGATAAATTTCAGTTTCTACCTATTAATAAATATTCGAAGTGACACAGTTTAAATTAAACTAGTGGGAAGGAGTGCGTTTAAAAGTATAAACGTCTAACAGTTTTAATAGGGTTTATTAAAAAGGCAGCTGTATACGGTTTGTCCAAAGATTTATAAAACTACGGGTTTTAAAAATGTACTTTTTCTACTATCAAATTTATTGCGGCATATATGCTTAATATATCGATTAGTTAGTTAAAATAGACATTATAAATTAAATAATTAAAGCGAATTCAGGGATGTTTTATGGTATTTAGTTCAGATAGTTTTGTAATGTATGTAGAGAGTGTTAGTGATATTTTAATGTTTTTTGTTTATATATGTTTGAATTTGAAGAATTGGGGAAGGAGGTAAGGATAGAAATATATTTATTTATTTTTCTATGAGGAGTCGGCTTCTTTGTGGTGTAAGGGACCGAGAGTGGATGTATTTATTGACGTGAATGTGTAATGTAACAAGGTTGATGGTGGAATACTGAGTACCACATCCACCCTCAGTGAGGTTAGTTATACAATAGATGTAAATGTAAATGTGTAATATTTAAAGACCGTTAATTAATGATTATTTTAAGATCATGAGGTCCGGTCTGGTGTTATTAGGTTTAGAAAAACATTTTCTTTATCATGCCAACGTTTCGATCTTTTTTGAGATCAACTTCAGGGCCTGAGATTTATGAACATTGTTTAAATTATACAAATCCATGTAAGATATGAATATGAATTTATAAAATGATACTCACAATACAGAACTTTTAGGTTTAATCAAAGTATTTTACTCAGTCAACGTATGTGTTTTCTGTGTGTCAATGTTGTGTTTCGTGTTGAGAGAATTAGTGAGATTTTAATGTTTTTTGTTTATATATGTTTGAATTTGAAGGATTGTGGAAGGAGGTAGGCATAGAAATATATTTATTTATTTTTCTATGACGAGTCGGCTTTTTTGTGGTGAAAGGGACCGACAATGGATAAAAGGTTTTTATAAAGAAAATGTTTTTGTAACATACATCACACCTGACTGCATCTCAAGATATTTAAATTATCAATAGGTGTAAAATTTGATGGAAGAATCGAGTACACCAACACTCTGTTTAAGCAATGGTATGTACATAAGGCGGAATCTATGAGAGTGTGAATGGTTTTGGATTGGAACTGGATGCTGAAATGACCTAGCTGTTGATGGCCCTGGATCCAACCTCACTGGCTGGACCAGACCTAATTCTACCCCGGACTGCCAACACCCGAGATGGGTGATTTTTTAGCGCTGCCGGTAATTTATTGTAAATTACATAGCTGGAATTGTCGGTAAACTGCCAGAATTGATAGGCTCTTTTCATGTATGTACATGCATGTGCAGATTTGAGTTTATACAAATCCAAATCCAAAAGCCAATGCTTGATTATATTTAGCCTACCACCTCTGGTTCATTGTCAGAAGATTTATCATCCCTGATTGCCGCACAACGCAAATTTCCGTTGTTCTTCAAAAGGACCTATATAAATCAATTTTTTTTCCATTTTAAACTGAATTCTTAGATAATTTTCAAATCTTATCAGAGCAAATTCGTTTTGGTCTGTCTATTCATCGACATTAATGCTTCATATTGATAGCAGGCAATTAAATATTATTAATTGTTTAGGACGTTTTTCTTGCTTGGTTATGTTTTTGTAATAATATACTTAAAAGGTTTTTAAAAAAATACTTAGACTTCGATGATAAGGAAAAAGAGGCAATCGGGTAGCAGAAAAGAATCTGTCTTTCTGCACTTGATATTCATTTGTCGAATTGAATTCTGATTTAAACTGATTTGAGAATAAGCTGAATCGGATAATCCTCCCTTTCTCGAAATAACCACCATTGCGTATAAGACAACTTATGCCGACGTCTTTTCCGATTTACCAATCGTCACCAGGGTGGTTATTAACTTAAGACTCTCCCCGGCAATTAATTACGGGTGATTGCCCGTCAGGGTGTTTAATATAATTCCGCAGTTAAAAGGGGAGGGGTTCGGTTTAATTTTTGTAAGAGGGGTTTTGTGGGTCCCCAAGGGGTGGCGAAGTGGAGAGGGCTGGAGAATAAATTAGTGCGCTTTGAGAGACGGAGAGATAGAGCACGGTTCTATTAGTGCTAGAACAAGCAGAATCAGCACCCTTTGAGCTTTTGTCTTATTTCAAGTGAAATAATCGCTTTAATTACCTGTAAATTGGGCAGGCCAGGGAGTTGGTAGGGAATTAACTCCGCGAAACAGGTAGCGTTCTCGTTTCGCTACGGCGGGGTCATTACCCGCGGCTGGATGGGGGTTAAAATTAATTTGTAACTTTAGATTTACAATATGGTTCAAACCGTTGAACTGGAATTACGAATTTTCCTGGTCAGCGCACTTTACCAAGTTTCTGAGCCGAGTAAATTAACGTTAAAGTGACTTTACGCGCCCGTAATTTTTAAATTGGCTATTAAAAATAAACTTTCAATTCAAAAGCATTGCTATCTTAGGACATTTATTTACAACCAAGGAAAAGTATTATAGTTAAAATATAGTTTTTGACTTAGATACTCGTCAAATTGTCTTATTTTCAAGTCTTTCCGCGGGAATAGCTGCAAGAGGTTTTGCTTTTTTAGCTTATGAAAATGAAAATGTGTGACATCATGAATAATTCATAATTATGTAACACTACATTATACCAAATGCCGTGACACGCCACAATATTTTCTTTTTGTCGAATTAAATAATTCATTTGTAAATAAGTTATCTTTTTATTAGACAACAAAATAGGAAAAAATAAACATAATGTTTGTCGTTTGACCGCACATAATAATTTGTCAGAACGTTATCATTGTAAACGTACTTAAATTTGGAAATTTTGAAATTGACTCATTTATTGAAAGCAATGTCCCTTATATCCGGAAAGTGGCTGAGATCACTCTTATAAGAAAACTAGATAAACTACCACTCGAAATTCCATCCTACCGACCCATCTCGTTGCTTCCATTAATCTCAAAACAAGAGACAGAAACATTACATTGAAAAACCGAAAATTATACAAGCCACCTAGCCGACAGAAACAAGCTCTGTAAAATAAAAAATTATGTTAAACAAGTTAATGTAAAAACAAGAAAATTTGAACGTTTTACCCTTTAATTCCCGGAAAGATAGTTACTCAGATGTCGAAATCGAGGGAGGCCACCCTAAAGTTTCATACTAGGACAGTTCCTAAACTTGCTGTATACAAGAAATCTACCACAGATGCCAAACAAAACCGCCGCATCATTTACCAATGACACCCCCGATTTGTTGCAAAAACGTTGTCAATACATGTATCAACAGTATCAATATCAATACATGCTGTATGAACAGCAAGTGATCAACTTCATCCATAACTGGACAGATACTTGGAAATTGAAAATAAATCGTCCAAGAAGAGGCTACTCAAAATGATGAAATACTAAAACCGGCTGGTAGACCAAGGGAGGATAAATAGACCAAAATTTATTGATAACGGCGAATTAGAAATTCAGTTTTATTAATTCACTGACAAGCAAAAAATTCCACCCAATTGATTTTTTCATTTTCTCGATAAAAGAAAATTCTGCCCTCAATTTGTCACATTGTTTCTACCAATAAGTATTTGTTTATGCTATATTTTAAATTGAGAATATCAATTACAGGTAAACACACTTAATTCTTAGTTCAATACAAGGATAAAGTATTTATCAATGTTTATTTTTATTAATTTCAATTTTAAACTTAAAAATGCACATACAAGGCCCGGTTCTGGACGCCCTAGGGTAACATAACCACAGGATAACCGTTTTTTTACTTTGAGAATTTTGCTAAACAGGCACCTTATTGTTGTTAAAGCGATTCATCAGCTCCAGGAGGTGTCCAAATTTCTGATCGCCCTGCTCGAAGAAATTTAAAACAGTATGGACTGATGGCTTTCCGTCCCGTAAGAGGACCAAAATTGACCAGAAGACACAGAGTTCCATTTGCTCGAGAACACAGCCATTGGTCTTTGGACGATTGGTCTTCTGTACTTTTTATAGATGAGAGTAGATTTGCTCTCCGATCTCTAGATAAACGTGAAAGATTGTGGATAAGGCGAAATAAATGGTAAGAAGCTTCTAATTTTTCCCAGAGCCAACCTTTTCAACTTAGCTCAGTGATGGACTTTGACGGCCACTGTGGATGAAATTATGGAACATCATGTATTGCCTATCCTAATAACCGACAATCCTATCCTAATGCACGATAATGCCCGTCCGCATGTCGCTTGCATAGTACAAACCTACCTTCAACAGCATAACATCAGGGTCTTAGCCTGGCCAACCCGTACTTGAAGTCCATCGAACACATGTGATAACTTCAAAAGACGAATAAGGGTACTTCCATCATTTCCTACACTCCACGACCTTGAAAGGACTCTTCATTAAGAATAGGCTAACCTCCAGCAAAGAGACATTTCCAGAATGGTAGAAAGAATGCCGAGACCTCTTCGAGATATGATTAAGGCAAGTGGAGGAAATGTGCTACGTGGAAATGTTAATTAAAAATCTAATTAAAACAAATTTTATCTGTCCTTTTTTTACTTTTTTAGACAACGACTCAATGTTTAAACGTTAAACAACATGATATTTTGATTATTGAACAAAAATGTATACAAATCAAGTTATATTACAAGAGGTAGCTTTTTATGCCTGTCAGTTTAGTTTAGTCAACATGTGTAGTTTAAATAATTATTAATGCAGATATTCATTGCTGATGCATTTGAACACCATGCTGAAAATTTGGAATTATGATTTTGGATAACTTTGATCAATTAATAGTTAATTGAGGTAATGTAATTTAGCACGCAATAAATTGTGCGATATGAGTAAATTCTTCTATTTTATAGTAAAGTATAGAAATACAAAATGCATAAATTGTGTGTTTACAATTTATACGTTTTGGATTTTACACGTCATAAACGTTTTCTTTCTGAATGATTGATCGTTTGGTTTAATAAAGCTTATATCTCTTGAGCCTTTCTGTTATTTAACCTGGGACTGTTTCATTATCTTTTCAAGATGACTAGTTAGACATTTTTGTAGCCAGTGTGTCAGGCACGGATTGCAGAGTCGTGTTTAAATTTGTCGTGAAACGCCGGTTCCGTGTTAGACGTGTATTAAAGAAGTTCAAGTATTTCTTGAGAGGCACGTGCCGGTAAATTTGTCAAGGGCGTGTCTCATGTAGACAAGTGAAGGCGATCCCATTAGAGAGCGTTGAAATGGATGCTGAAATGAGATATATCAAAATAGAACCTGTGATGAATGAGAGCGGCGGAAGAAGCCGGATCTGTTGCTTTTTCCTCGCATAGGGCACACAGGGCACGTAACCTCGTGCCCCGGCGAGCATATGTCCCTTAAATTGTTTCACGAGAAAAAGAAGGGAGTTTGGGTAAATTGTCGAGGAACATCTTGTCGCGAAGGAGAGGGTAAATAATGGAGATGCTTCCACTGTGTCGGGGGTTGGGACATTGTAAGTGTTAAAATGAGATAAGCTGGATACCCCATCCAAACCCCCCGCAACGAAGCCATGCATTTTGTAGGGGCCCGGGGCCTACGTGGCTTGAATTTGTTAGCGGGTCCCTCTTCTGGATCAACAGGATGGCTAGGAACACTATTGAATATTTAGCCTCCTTGCACTCTACGTTCCCTAATGTCCTCTTATCTACCTTCGGCAAGCGTCGACGGCCTTTGACAAACTCTCAAACGAAAAACTCCATACATCTCTGAGAAGATGTTCTTGGGATTGAATATTTACAAGGACGAATGAATATATGTTTCGGGAAAAATTACTTCTCGACGAAATGCTTTACCTCACTCTAACCATCAATATAAATAGATCTATAATGATCACTTTTCTTGGTCAATATTTCACTCTTAACTCAAAGTTAGCTTACTTATAATTCTTCATCAACAGACAAATAGCTATCTCAACAAGATCCTTACCTAAAATGGCATAAAGCATAGAAGCTTTTGAGTTAAACGTGAACCAGCAACAGTAGACGGACCCAATAAATCAATTGCCGATCAGTTCACCATGTAAATATGTTTTCACTCTCTACAGGGGCAGACACATGGTTGTCGACTTGCATGTTCTTTTAGGATAACCGCTTGGAGGTTTCATTTTTGATATTCAATACGATAGTCCGGGGTGTGATCTCACTCTTTTTCATGAGAGAGAGAGAGAGAGAGAGAGAGAGAGAGAGAGAGAGAGAGAGAGAGAGANTCTCTCTCTCTCTCTCTCTCTCTCTCTCTCTCTCTCTCTCTCTCTCTCTCTCTCTCTCTCTCTCTCTCTCTCTCTCTCTCTCTCTCTCTCTCTCTCTCTCTCTCTCTCTCTCTCTCTCTCTCTCTCTCTCTTTCTCTCTCTAGGTCTTTATCTTTATCTGTTTCTTTTTTTGATAAAATAAACTCTGTTTCGGTATAGCAAATTTGTTGTAGTTCGTCTTCGTGTCTCTTTTCCAATTTTTTCTAACGATCGTCATCTGTTTTTTTCTCGTTCCTTTTGGAAGTACTACTGACTGTAAAGTTGCCTTTTTTATGTCTACGTGTGTTACGTGCACCATGTTTTATCTCGTCAGATGGAATACAGCGCTGAAGACGAAGACCATAGAATTTCTCCATCCGAATCCACTTCTGTTTATTTCCAGGCGATTACCGTAAAGCCGTCCCCGGGCCTAAATGTTTAACATTTCTATCCGAAAAAAATTCCCGATAGTATTCTTAGCGGGATTGCCGTGGGAGCTGTAACGTTTACGATGCTCCCGTACCACCTAGGAGTACCTTTCGAAATTGCAATTCCCCTCTCACGGAAAAAAGGGAGAGTTTTACTGGTTCCCAGGTGCACGCGTGGTTTTACTATTGGGGCGTTTGAAATAAACAATTTACCTTCGGATGGCGAGTTGAAGGTTTAGCAGAGGGGTGGTGACTGGAGTGCCGTGTGAGCTACTACTACAGGGCCTAGCTCTTAGGACCATGAATAATAAAGGACTGTCTCCTCTCTTCCACCCTCCAACAAGCCCAATATAAAGGATTATGGGGCAAAAGTTATTGGGTCGTACGTTTTCCGCATTCCTTTCCAAAAAGGTAGGAAAAAGTGTATAAGCTTACCCGGATCGATGCACAATTCCTTCGATAAATATCTTCAAATCCATAAAGTTTGCCAAGGAAAGATAATTCATAATTCATTCAACGCTCCAGATTTATTACGCTACACAGACTTTTACATGATCATATATTGCACAAAATGTACAGAGCAACAGGTTGAAATAAATTTTAAATATTATACGAGTACTTGGACATATTGAAAACGATTTCATAAGAAAACAATATTTCGCAAATTAATGATCATTTTCCTTATCCCTGTCACATATTTTTGTTTTACAACGTTTTTAAGATCTTTTTTTATTATTACAACAACATGCTGCAAACGTTAAACCTTAAAATCCTTGAAACATAAATTTATATTATTACAATTAACGTATCTCTGTCTGGGTAGCTTTATTTACCTAATTATAGTACTTTCTCTCATATTATTATTTTTAAATCTTAATACCTGCTTTAACTCTCTCGTTTTATACGTCTCTCTCTCTCTGTCTCTCTCTCTCTCTCTCTCTCTCTCTCTCTCTCTCTCTCTCTCTCTCTCNTCATCTGACTTTCTCTTTCTCAAACTATCTTTTCTCAGGCTCTCCCTCTCTCTCTCTCTCTCTCTCTCTCTCTCTCTCTCTCTCTCTCTCTCTCTCTCTCTCTCTCTCTCTCTCCGATCGCCCCCAAACTCTATTCTCTTTTGCACTCATCGTTCTTCCTCTTTTTTTTTGTTCTCTATCTATGTCACGTTTCAGTATTTTTTTATTTGTTTGTCTTCCTCGCTATTTTTTTTTTAAATTTATTTATCTCTGTTTACTTCATTTCATGTGCCAAATTTGCTTAGTACTGTTACGGTATAACAAAAAATTCATCACACTGTTTTGGCAGTTATTCTTTTAACAGCAACGACTTTATTCCAAACTTTTTATTGAAAAAAAACAAAAAACTTATTGTTGAAATTATGAATTTGTTTTTATCCCTTGGTCGAATCCTTACTACATCCTTCTTAAGAAACCCCTGGAAAAATAATCTAATAATAAAAAAATATATATTCTTTTGGTTGCTTTCGTGAAACATCAGAGGCTCGGGTTTCACACCAGGATTAAAAAAATATCTGGGTAATGCGCCAGGCAGGGGGAAAAAAATCAACACGGTTGCGCAATATCATCCCTGATTGCGTAATCAATAATGAATTTGTTTTGCCACATCGATACACAATACCTGTTTACACGTAGCAGGTGTCTGAATCCTCCTCTTTCCAATCGAGAGAGTATTTCAAATTGATAATCCCATATTGAACGAGTGCTTTACTAAGTACATATAATATCTGCATACCTATTGTTGATTTCATTTAAATTTTGAAATATCTGAACATTTAACGTTGGGATATACAGATTAAACTATTGAAATAGTACTTTTTTGAAAACCTTAGGTAACACTTAATCAAATTATTTACTTTAAATAATTCAATTTTTTGCAATGTATTTGTTAAACAAGATATTTGATGATATTTTATTTTGGATTTCGTTGCGTTTAATAAACCATGTTTGTGTGGAAACTGTTTTTCCTAAACAAAATACCTGGCAATGTTTAGGTTTTTCAAGTGTCTTTATTTTTAAATTAACGGTTTATTTAATAATTTAGAATATTAAAGGGTTGAAGGCCCACGGTCGTCAGAGATGACGGTTGAAATTTACCCCGGGTCTTGACAACCTATTAAAAGGAGAGAACGTTGAAAGAAACCGTTCGTGAGAAACTGTAACCCGCTTTTTTCCTACACAGTTGATTTTTCAATTAAAGACCTTTGAAAAACTAAAGAGAAGGTGTCGTCGAGCCTCATGGAAATATCAATCAAATCTTTAGCCCAGTGACATGACAATTAGTCAGTGAGTCTAATGAGATGGCGTCCGAAGGTGAAGACTTGGCGAGCACCTCTCACCCGGCCAAACCGAAATAGAAACTCTTTTGCCAGCCGGGACGCAGGCCCTGTTATAAAAATATCTGAGATGCGCTGGACCGGCTCAGTTTAATTTTCCGCTAAGATTTTTTCTACTCGGCTGGCCCGGATGTGAAGTACTAATGTCAAAACGACCGAGCCGACTTTTTCAATCAACGGTCTTCTTGACCATCTGAAGACCTCTCGGAATCTTTTCAGCCAACTTAAAACTAAAAACTAATCAATTTCGATGCGAAACGCCATCTGTAAAAATTTAAAAGTTAAGAACTGTAAATAATTAACAATATAGAACAACGGCAAATTAAAAAATTAAAAAGCATTGAAAAAATCTGAAAGGTAACCTGTTTACCAACTCTTCTCAAAACTCTAAAAAACTAACAAAATTACCTATAAGCTCAAGGGCAGTGGTCTTTAGAAACCTTCAAAACAAATAAGTAATTTAAATACGAATCGTATCATCCTTCTCCCCGACCCATTTTGCAGAAGCGAGCGTTCCAAAAGGCAGCATCCTTGGCCCCATTCTGTTTCCAGTGTACACTGCAGGCATTCCTAAATCCCGACACAGTACTCTTTTCATAAGACCCCACCAACCTCTCAGCCAACCCAGGCCCAGTAGGGGCTTTCATTTACCTTCAGAACTATTTCTTCTTGAAAGAATTGTTGCAGTAACAGGATCGGACTCAACGAAAATAAATCTTAATAAATAACTATCACTCTCTGCTGTATTCCATCTCCTCCAATATACCACTCTGTTCCTCCTTCAGCAATCAATTCCCTCTGCTTTGGGGACTTTATATGGAAAAAATGCTTGGAATTCCCACAATAGGGTAACAAAATTTTAAAAAAGTGTTCTACCAAGCATTCAAACCTAAAAAAAATCCAGCCCGCTCCAGTCCATATCTTTTGAACCTTGCCAAAGATTCCTACTTCCACTCAGCCCTTCAAATCCTATTTGTTCATCTGCCATTTTCTAATTCGCAGTTTTTCTAGAAATTCTACATGATATTATCATGTACTATTAGCAGTTCTTTTTAAGCAATAATAATTTGCGTAATTTTATTTCATTCGTTATATTTTATTTTAAATAATATCACGGTAATGTAATTATATTTAAGAAAGGGTTTTCGGTAAAATATTCATCGATGACTTTATTTGGGTAAAAACTTGATTTATGAATGGCGGATACTCCAAGATTGAGTTTGATTCCTGTTGGATATTCAGAGGATTATTCAAGGTGTACAGTAACTTTAAGTGACAGGTACCAGGTTTGCCTAGTGTTCCGTTGTTTGTTGTTAGACGTTCAAATTACAACTACAACTAGATTACCAGCAGGCAGTTGTCTTCCGGCGAAGGTGGGACTTGTTGCATACCGTTTAAGGTTGCCCTTCCGAACATTCCCACCCGAGCCGGAGGGGTTGAATTTGCATGAGAAAACAATATTGTCAGACATAAGTAGCGAGCCGTCATCCCACTGTTATGATAATCTTAAAGTTAGATAACTCCCATAATCCGTTCCTAACCCATCCCCTTGGTTTAATAAAGAAGGTCGTAAAATACGACGAGGCCGCGCTTTAAAACTGTTTCCGCGGGGGGAAAACTGAATTTCAAGAGTACTCTTTTTATTTCCCCATCCAGGTTTTTTTTCGTTTTGCAGTACATCTTTTACTTCAGCATGCCTTGTTGTTTAGGAACTAATTTTCCTTACGAAACGTTACCGTTTGCATCTAAATTTTTCCGCCCTAATAACAGTTAAACATCTTTTCTATGCTTTTGCTTCATAATTTGAATTATAAGCTTGCAACGTGTTAAAATTCAATTTGTTACTGGCTAAACATGGAAAGGTTCATAATTAAAAATTAAAATACAAATTCACTAGTTTTCGTGGTCCTCTTGATCAATTAATATCTTTCAATTAATTAAGGTTTTTAATTGAGATAAAATGTATAAGTTGAACAATGGCAAAAAGGAGGGAAAATTCAAAAGGTGGGGTTGAGATGGGAAGTTAGTGTCCGAGTGGATCGAAGTCACGATATCTCCAGTGGTAGAAAGAGCGGCGTATCTGGCCAAAGATCGTGGGTTCGAATCCCGCTCATGACACTGACTTTTTTATCTCAACTAAAAACCTTAATTAATACAAAATATAGTGAAAAAATTGAAATTAAAAATAAACAAATCCTAAAAAATTGTCAAATTCATAGACCAGACAGGCAGAAGAAGACCTTTTAGAGATAATGCGGACAATCAACTTTCAGTTCACAAAAACATCAACAAAAACAAACATGTAACTACTACACGATGTAGATAAATGGACGACCAATAACACACAGTTTAAAGAATTACAGTCGGGTGACTACCAGTTATATAATAATGTAAAGAATTTTATAATAGTTTATCCCAATCCTAAACAATAATTGGTATATTCGGATTTTATTTAAGAACAAGTTGGGAAAATAAAACAATTTTTTAAAGGTATGACAGCTTTTTAACATAACAAACATTTCACCTAATATCATTACGACTATTCAAATTTTATTTAAGAACAATTTGTGAAAAATAAAACAATATTTTAAGTGTATGACAGCTTGTATGACCACAAAACCAATATTTCACCCAATATTAGTGGCATTCACGATCTTTTTGTTAACCCTGTTAACTCTGTTAGGTTGTGTTAGATCGAGAAAAACGATACTTAGACTTGTGAGAATCGGCTAGTTAACATTGCCGGATCTAACAGGACAGGGCCAATGTAGATGTCAGGTCGAAAATGTAGTCACATGGCTATCCGTTAGGGCTTAGGTAACCAACATGGCAGCCATGAATTTAACAGCTGTTTTGTGTTTACACGTATTTTTATTCTTAAATAATTATTAATTAAATCAGACCAATACTTCTTTTGTTAATTTCTGACCTGTTCTTATACTCTTATTCATAATAGATACATCCCATATCCTATAAAGTTGTAGCAGTTAGACTTTAGCATACAAGTTAGGTATGTCGGCACGAATTGAAGCGTGTCATTTGGTAGTATTTTTCGAGTGCATAGATAGCATTTTGAATGAAAAAGTTTATTAATTTTCCTTTTTTATTAACTTCTGGCATCTTACAATTTGACACAAAACAAACAACAACAAGCCTTCAAGGACTGCTATAGCTTTATTTTTGGTTCTACCAATCGCCACTCGCAGCATCTATTCGAGTTAACATTGAGAATACCACTTTATTACGACTACATTGGTCACTGCTTAAATTTCCCGGTAAGATTGATTTTAAAATAGCCAATTTCAATCAACATTATTGAAAAATTTTATGTTAAATACATTATAAAATGTTTGGCATTATATATTCTTATTACAACATCTTATAAAAACTTTCATTAGTTCTCAATGTTGTTAAAATATTGGTTAATGGTTTCTAAACTTATGAACGTTGAAGAAATAACAAAATTCTACTTTTCTGTTTCCAGGTCTTTTCCGAGATGAATATAATGTTCAGCGTCGGTGGAGTTTACTACTACGGAGATCCGATCACGTATGACTATATGGAAGATCGTATTTTCGAACATTCGAGGAACGTCTCTATCAAACTTCACCGGCGAGTTGGAAAGTTTGTTAAACTTCAGCTTCACTTCGCCGCCAGGTGGATCATGATCAGCGAAGTCACTTTCGACTCAGGCAAGTCTCGACCGAAATTGGGTTATACTTTACCCGGCGCGTTTTACGGATTCCGTCATGATTTCCGTGGGAGTCGATGTTACACAATAAATTGGGTCTAGGGAGACAAGATGACACAAAAGAGCTTGATGAAGAAGCAGCGGAATTAAGAGAAAGATGTAGATGCATATCTAAGACGTGCAGGAGCAGTTAGAGGATTATGTGCTCTGAATACAAGAGAGATCGTGACTTCTACCTTTCCTTGAGATATACTCATAAATTTGATCTTTTCTAGTTCGGAGGCTTTTACTCCTCTACTCGGCTGGTAGTATTTCAGTAAATTAAGGAAAATATTCAAATCAGTTGTCGTTTCGGGACACCCGTTTTAGGAATTTACGGCGGCTCGAATTAAGGGCGGTAATTTTCAAACTTACCCAATTAACGATCTCTGCGTTTGTCCTATTTCAATTAACCCTTCATTCCTTCCATCCAATTAAGGGATTGGATACGTTGCAAATATATTAAATTGAACAATAAACCTGCCAGCATTGCCGTCCGTTGAAAACTCCTGTTTTCGGCCCCATCTCGGCATACAATTATTTATATGGTGTTACAGTACAAACAATTCAGTGCGATCGATCCTTGGACAAGAGGCATGATTAAATGTTTTATGCAACTGTACGGGTACAGAAATGGGCAGTATCAAATGTAGTACAACCGTTTGATTAATTCTAGGCAAAACCAAGACGCCTCTGATATTGACCTGTGCCATTTACAGGCTGTTAATTGGGTTCATTTACATCCACTACACCACATTTTAATTAATAGGTTGACAATGCCGTCCCTATTACTGTTGTTAATGTTCCTAATTAAACAATTTCAAGTTTAAATTTGAATTTGAAACAGTTTTCCTCACAATAAGTGAGAAATCAGAAGAAAAGGATACATGATTTTTCTGTGGAATAATTTATTTTATTTTCTTCCATATTATCTGTTACGTATATAAACATATAAATAATAATTTTTGATTTATACATTTGTGTTCCATATCCCGTTTAAGTGGAAATTGGCGTATTTGGTTGTTTGGGATAGTAAACGAGAGAGCGAGAAAAAGATGTATAAATATACAGAGAGAGTTACAAAGATCATTGCAAAGCTGGATATATATTACTAAAAAAAATCTATATATATATTACTACATACAGATACATATTTGTTGATGTGTAAGTAAAATCAGGACGAATAAGGAGACTCCAAATTTTAACTATGAGAATGTGGCATAACCGGTCTCTAAATCATGTTTATTTTGGGTGTCCTCTCTCGTCCTCCGAAAAATTTAATCAAGCAGGTAACTATTTTCTGAATACAAGTGACCTAGCAATTCCCAAAATTATCCAAATCCTTGCTTCATCTAACACTTGGGCTCCCAAAATCACACAGTTCAATTTTTCGACAGTTTCAAGTTTATTGTATAGTTAGTTCTGAAGTATGAGGCTCAAATTTTGGAAATGAAATCGACAGAGTGCAACAAAAATATTTTAATCGTATACTTTATGTCCCTTCAACATTCCAGGACATTGTTTCCGTTTAGAAACAAGCTTTTTTCACACTTAACAACTTTCGTTTTTAACTGGACACCAACTTGTTGGTGCAAATCATTCTCACTGTCTAATGGCAGACTTTTAGCCTTCTTACTGCCGGTTAGTATAATTGTCTGAATGCAAAACCGTTATTTTCAACTGAGTAGTTTCTCTTAGGAACAATCTTTTAATGATTGGAGCAAAAGATCCATGCAGGGAGGAGATTCTAATATCCTGAAGGATAAAATGAATGATCTATTTAAAAAAAATTAAAACCAAATCACAAAACACTGAACACTGAACATAACAATCTAGAAAAACATCGAAGAAACTTGAGGAAGTGAACAATACGTGGATTTTAATTTAGAAGAATATTACAAAAAAAAATTTAAACTATAAAGAGGAAAAATGGCTCCATTTCGATGTACAGATTGCTCGTTCTTCCGTTTATATATTTCTTATTCACGAGTGTATCAAAATTACCAAAAAATTCGGTTAAACAAGTTTCATGTTAACAAGAGTCAACTGTATGAACAATTTATCCCGACTCTTTGAGTCTTTACAATATATTTTACAGATAGAATACAAGAAAAAAGTTTTACATTTTTTAAAAAATGTAAAACGTGAAATAAAAATATTTCACGTTCCAAAACAGGTGGGAGAGTGAGCGAGAGGGAAAGAGAGAGAATGAGTTACAGAGAGATAGAAATGGAAAGAGCGATAGAAAGGGAGATAAAATAAAAAAGAAAGAGAAAGAGCGAGAGAAAGGGAGATAGAGTAAAAAAGAAAGAGCGAGAGAAAGGGAGATAGAGTAAAAAGGAAAGAGAAGGGGTGAGAGAAAGGGAGATAGAGTAAAAAAGAAATAGAAGGGGCGAGGGGAAGAGGCGGATTCACTCAAATGTAAACTATACCTAATAGAAGACGTTTGGTCAAATTTAATACATTTTTATTGTAATGTCATTTTTTTAAGTTAAAATTTTAGTTTTTTTTTCGTTGGTATTGCAGTCAAAATGTTAAAGAAATTCTCTGAAAGAACTGTTATGCGAAGTTATTCCCCATCCATTAAGCAGTATTGGTGTGGTGGCTGACTGGAAATTCCCATGTATAATATATTTAATAACTGCCCGTTTTTGACGATGGAAAAAGGCCAATGAAAAGTCCTTTTTAATTTAAAAAAAAGTTACATCCGAGATGAGACGAGGCAATTAGTGAAAAATTAATATTTCCTAATATCCCAGGCGCTTAACAACTTAATAAACATTCAACCGCCGGTATGGACAGGTCCCAACATTCGGAAACTTAAGCACCCGGGGGCAGGGAACACGTGAATCACGGTTTTTAATAAAAACTCTTCGGAATGATATGTAGCCTCTAGTAACGAATGGAGGTTTTTTGTGCTTGTTTTCCCCCCCGAAGAGAAGAAGCAAATGAAATCCGAAGTGAGGTAACCATTGTCTTGTTTTTTCAGATCATAAATCTCCTTTTTGGCCGCCTATATATATTTTTTTACCGCCATTTAAATAAAACTCCATTGCGATTTTTCTTTATAATTAAATATATTTATCTAGATTTACAGGAAATACACTGACGGGCAAAAAATTCCGCCCACTTGTAATATACCTTGATTTGTATGTATTTATTATGTATTAATCAATGTTTCATGTTTTTCAACTTTTAATAATTGAGTCTTTGTTTAAAAAAGTAAATTGCAAAGAGAAAAAATACCGACAGAGAAAATTTCTTTTAATTTTGTTTTAGATTTTTAATTAACATTTCAATATCGCGTATTTCCTCCTCTTGCCTGAAATTACATCTCGAAGAAGCCTCGGCATACTTTCTACCAGTCTGGAAATGCCTTTTTGCTGGAGGTTAGCCCATAAAGAGTCCTTTCAAGGTCGTGGAGTGTATCAGGAAGTGATGGACATGCTCTTATTCGTCTTTTATCCCAGGGTTATCCCATAAATGTTCCATGGGGTTCAAGTCTGGAGAACGGGCTGGCCATGCTAAGACCCTGATGTTATGCTGCTGAAGGTACGTTTGTCTACGCGAGCGACATGTGGACGGCCATTATCGTGCAATAAAATAGGGTTGTCGCCGATTTCATCGAGGATAGGCAACGCATGATGTTTCAAAATTTCATCCATATAAAGAGGGGCCGTCGATGACGCTCCACTAACAACAAGCAACTCTGTGCGACTCTCCATCGAAATTCCTGCCCACACCATCACTGAACTACCTTGAAAAGCTTGGCTCTGAGAAATTACAGACTTCGTACCTTTCATTTTGCCTTCTCCTCACTCTTTCACGTCCTTCTGGAGATCGTAGAGCAAATTTACACTCATCTATAGATCAAACGTCCAAAGACCAATGTCTGTGTCTCGACCAAATGCGAGCCGTGCAACTTTGTGTTCTGGTCAATGCTGGTACTCTTACAGGGTGAAAAGCCATCAGCCCATACTGACTTAATCTTCTTCGAGCAGTGCGATCAGAAATTTGGACACCTCAAACTTCCTGGAACTGATGAATCGCATGAACAGCTTCTCAAAGTAAAAAAACGGCCATCCTGTCGTTCTGGTACCCTTGGGCGCCCAGAACTGGGTCGTTTGTGGTTTCTATTGTAGATTTCTTGAAAACGTCTAATGGCATATCGCAGAGTTTCGTAGAGAACTCCGATGGCAATAGCCGCATACCTGATGGAATGTCCATCATCAGAGCCACACCACGCGCAACATCCTCAGCACTAAGTGGCATTTTTAAGTTTAAACATCGAAATTAATAAAACAAAGATGAAAATTAAACAGTTTATTGCTTCGGAGTTCAAATCATACTGAATAAACATTATAAATTCCGTAAAAATTAAGTATTGAGAAATACTAAATTCACTAGTTTTCCTGGTCCGCTTGACCAATTAATAAATTTCAATTAATTAAGGTCTTTAGTGGAGAAAAAAACGTCAGTGTCACGAGCGGGATTCGAACCCACGATCTTCGGCCAGATACGCCGCTCTTTCTACCACTGGAGATATCGTGACTTCGATCCACTCGGACACTAACTTCCCATCTCAACCCCACCTTTTGAATTTTCCCTCCTTTTTGCCATTTTTCAACTTATACTTTTTATCTCAACTAAAAACCTTAATTAATTGAGTGTCTAATTGATATTCCCAATTTAAAACTTAGCAAAAACAAATATTTATTGATAAAAACGATGAGACAAATTTAGGGCAGAATTTTTTTTATTCAGAAAAAAAATCAATTGGGTGAAATTTTTTAGCTATCTATGTAATTTAAACGATTAACCTTTTCTAATGTTAAATTAAATTTGAACCAATTTACCTGTTAGGATTAAAATCATTATTCTGTTCTTTTTTGCGTCTCATTTTTAATTATATAATTATAAATCAAAATGATATGTAATTTTATCTAGGGCGTTATTAGGATTTTGTTAGTTAAAAATAGCGGAATTAATTCAATAAGAAGGGGTTGTACAGGTTTGTTTTGGTTGAAGGAGGGAGGGCTAAACCGCATATTGTGTATGCTGAAGACAAGAAACAAACAAGATATTGTGCAGGGGTTTATGATTCGCTACGTTTCTTGCCCTCGGGGGAATTCGATGTGAAGAAGCCCTATTTACCCTATACTAATTGTCAGGATACCTCCTCCGTTATGTCAATTGGGGGGGGGGGGGGCTTTGTACGACGGTATGCCCATATCACCCGGAATGCCAATAACCCCGACGTCGTGTTCCAGAGCATTGTTTTCATCGGGTCGACATGTTCTGAATGCCCTGTTTTAATATAAGTCCTTCTCTCTCCCTTGTACTTTCTCTCTTTCTCTATCTCTCTCTCACCTCACCCTCGTGTCATACCTGCCCATATTAGCAAAACGGACATATGCATGGAATTCTGAAATGGACACATGCCCCAAATTCCGGGTTCGAAAACAAAGACACTCCTCTTGGTCCCTTTGAATCCATTTTTTTTTAAATTCAAATTCACATTCCCCCCACAAACTTCGAGATGCACATCAATCTTTGTTCGGATGAAGTAATTAAGGCGCGTATTTTTTACAATTCAAAGAGAAGGAAAATGAGGAGTTTAAATTTGTCAATCGTTTAATAATCACGAATAACTATCCTGATGACGTGAGAAATAATGATGGTACAATGGTGACTGTTCTCATCGTAGAGTCAATAATGATGAAAACGCTGCAATTATTTGGTGCAATGCGACATCGTTTCAATATTCGTCGATCAATTTAAATCCTACAGCTGCTGTAATTTTTCTGAGTCCATTTTTTAAAAATCATGCCGCCGAGGTTGAAGCTCTTGAATAAATTTTTATCTGATAAAAAAAAAAACAACTACGTCGCCGAGTAAAGATATTCTAAACGTGGACATTTAAGGCGAGGTTTGTTGTTGAACGATAACGGCCGCCAAAGATGCCTTAAAGGCCAGGATAGATCGACTGTTAAAGGGCCATATCTCTCGTGTTACACCTTCTATGTTGACAGTACAAAAGGGCGAGTTCCATTATTGGCAATCGCCGCCCAACCACATCGCGTCTTCAGAAACCCCTTTACCGACAAGTCATCGCCTCTCAGGGATCCCCCCCTTTTCGCAACACTCTTGTCACACTAATTTGGTGTCTTATCTTACAGATATCGCTCACGGTAACTTCACACCGGAAATGCCGCCTAACCCCGATCTTCCCGTACAGAGTGACGTTTTCGTCGATAAGGAACAAAACAGACCGCAATCTGAAATTCCAGGTAAGTCTTAATTCTAACATTCTAATGTTAGTCATAAAATGAATTAACAGTACAACACTTACTGTACGCAATACTAACGAATTTTGAAAATTCAAACATAAAGTTTCAAAGTCATAACTCTTTATTAAACAAATATTTCCAAAACTCCAACTATTCTAAAATATTATGAAACACTAGTTTTAAAGAGAAAACAATACGATTAAATAAAATAATAGTACCGAAAAAAGATAAATTTTAGAAAATGTCGAGGTAGGTAATGATGGATCAGTCATAGTTTATCAACCTTTTCAAAAAGATAGTTCCTACTCACAATAAGTTGTTCCCAACGATCCGGATTTCGGGCTTTTAGCTCATCATCAGATTGAAGGAGTCCTACGGGCGGCGGCGGTTTAGGTTTGACGATTTAGGCATTGACACGGTGCTCATCACTGCAAGGTAAAGATCCCGGGTTCGAATCCAGCGGCCCTGCATTCAAACCCGACATACTTACAATTTTTGTTTCTAAAGCACCGGCACTCCGAGGGTTCAAATAACATCGTATTTGAAATACCCTTGGAAAAAATTGTTATTTATATTTAATAAAAAATATGTTTANAAAGATAAAATGAAAATGATACCTTAATAGTAGATTAGTAAATTAATGATAAAATTAATAAAAATTAAATTAATTAATTTTATTATTTTGTACGTTTAATATTATTTATATACATATTTAAAATAGGAGGTAGATTAAAATTTATTAGATTATTAATGCATTTATCTCTATGATCAATTTTACATTTTTTAATTTCAAATTTTCAAACCAATCTAATTCCCTCCCTTTGCTGAAACTATGTAACACTGTTGTGTTTAAATTTAAATTGTGTTTTGTTTCGTTTAGATCCTGGTCCTTAAATTCCGAAAATTTGGTCGAGGCAAGTGTTCTTTAACTCTCGTTTTTACTTCTCTACCGCTTTTTCCTATATATTTAATGTCGCAATCATTACAATTAAGTTTGTAAAGCCCGCCTTTTGCCAAGTTGTCTACCTTGTCTTTAGGGTTTGCGAAGATGTTTCTAAATGAACACGCAGTTCTAAAAGCTAGTCTTAAACCTTCTCGTTTAGGAATTTTACCTACTTTTTCTGATAGTTCACCAATGTACGGCAAATAACGGTAATTCATTTTCCGTTGGGTAGCTGAGTCCTATTGTTGCTTCTTTTAATGTTAATTTTTTATTCTTTTAACTAGCAACCTATCAATAAATATTTCTTAATATCCATTTTTTGCTAAGGTTTTAATAGTTCATCATTCTTTTTTATATTTCGTAATTGTTAATGGGAGTTTTAACATACACTCTATGAGCCAAACGAAACCAGCCGCTTGTTTGGTCCATGGGTGAGGAGAATCCGCTGGTATCGTATTGTCTGTAGTTGTGTGTTTTCTCTATATGTCTATTTCAATCAGGTTGTTTAATATGGACAATTTTAGGTCTAAAAACAGTACTGTCTATAGTTTATCACCTGTACAGTTTATTGAATAACTACTCAGTGTATTTGCTGGAAGAACGACGGGAAATGTATGAACTAAATAACTGTTAACCGACTACTGTTAAAGTTAAACAGGTTCAAAGTTAAATTTAGGCTCATTCAACTTTGACGAGCCAGTTATGGAAACAAGATGTCCTTTGCATGTAAAGTCTATTTTCGACAGCATTCATCGCAGCATAATATGAGTGGTAAAAAAATGCTGAGGTGTGTGATAAAGAGGTTATTTAACTACTTATTTTAAACGTTGAAATTATTTTGATTTTATGCTGAAAAAATAACTGCAAATGTTTTTTTATCGTAAATTTATTACCAAATTGAAATGTTTTTTCAGTTGCAAAGCAGGACGACCATACGTACATGGCAGTGATAATCGGCATCCTAATGGCGGTGATAATCCTCCTCGCCGTCTGCATCTTCCTCATCGTATCGAGACACCGGCAAAGGAAGTGTTTCGCTTCCCCTTTGGCGGCTAAGACGGCCTTGGGCACCGGTGGCCTGTCTTCGGGTTCTTCCTGCGGCACGGCAGAAAAGGCGTACAGCTCCAAGGGTACTTTGCCGATGGCTTCGGGCGGCGCTGACACAGCTCTCCTCATGGACATAAAAGCGGACGAGTACCAAGAACCCTATCAAGCTCTGAAGTACGCCCCGTACTACAGTTACAGCACTGTCGTCATGGAAATGAAGGATGCGTTGAATAAACAACCTCACCCCTCTGGTATGTAAACAACTTCACAATAAATTAATCAAATATTTAAATATAAATTAATTTAAATGACCATTCTGACTATACGACTAACGACCAAATAGAACAACACCCCAAATAGAAAATTGTTTTATACCTGTACAGGGTGTTCGGCTACTTTGCTAGTAGAATCAACATTAAAAAAAGGAATGAAAAATCCTAATTAATTATGGTCCTAATCTCTACTATATAAATTAGTATGTTTGGTCGACACGAAAACTCTTTTGACTCTTTGATCGAAATTTTCCAACAAATTAATAGTTTTCTATGTAATAAAGTCATCAATGCCCTTTTTAACGAATACGTTTTTGATGTGGATTGCCAACTATCCAATATTGTGCCAGTAACCTTTGTATTTGCTGGTCAAAGCTGCATTAGAAAAATTTATCTAAATCATCTTCAGTAATTTTACATAATACAGAAATTCTTTTGATCAAAGAAGCAATATAAAAAATGACAAGCCAATTACAAGTCAAAATCAAAAATTCACATCAAAAACTACTAAATAAGGAGACGATAGCCAAATTATCAGAACGGACAGCCTATTCAAAAAGGAACCAAAAAGTCCTAATTAACTATGGTTTTAATCTCAATAGTTTCGGAGTTATTTCACTTTTTCTGATTTTTTTAAGATTTCACGACCTTGCTTCAAATGAACAATGATAATTCCAAAATTAAAGATTTTGGACAAATCCGGTAATACCATTGAAAAGTATGCTAAATTTCCAATAAGATGTGATCAATACTAAACTTGTAAACGTTCGTGAAATAAGGGTTTTAGTAGCGAGAACTTTGAAAAAAAAAATTTTTTTTTTCAAAGTTGAGAAACTTACTATGGTGATTCTAGACTACTATTTCCAAACCTAGAGACTAGCAAATTTCAGAGAGTAAGTACTCCATTTAAAACCCTTTTTATGGGTGTAATTGCTTTTTTAGTTACTTTTTCAAAGATGAGGCAATTCAAGAAGGAAAAGAACCGTGGTTGAAGAATTGGTAAGGTGGAAAATTTGAAGAAAAAACTTAAGGAAATTTTGAATTAATTTATTAAACGTTAAAACCGTTAAATTAAAAAAGAAATTACACTACTAAAAGGATATTAAATGGAGTACGTTCTCTGAAATTCGCTGGTCTCTAGGTTTGGAGTTAGAATCACCATAATAAGTTTTTCTACGAATTTTTTTTTTTTTAATTCTCGCTACTAAAACACTTATTTCACGAACGTTTACAAGTTTAGTATTGATCACATCTTATTGAGAAAATTTAACGCAGTTTTCAATAGTATCAACGGATTTCTCCAAAACCCTTTAGTTTTGGAGTTATCGTTATTTATTTGCAGCAAGGTCGTGAAATTTTAAAAAATCAGAAATAGTGGAATAACTCCGAAACTGCTGAGATTAGGACCGTAGTTAATTAGGACTTTTGGAATCCATTTTGAATGTAGAATCTACGAGCAAAGTTTGTCACACAAGTAGCCGAACACCCTGTATATTTTTCATTCATTTTCATTTCATTCTTTAAAGAAATAAATTCATTTATTTATTTACAACTACATTTTAAATATGGAAGAAGCAAAAATATATAAATTGTTATTATATTGGAAATACATGGTCACACAAAAGGGAATCTAAGGATGAAGGACGTCCATGATGGGACGTTAGTTCACCAACAGGATGGAGATTACTTAGCAACCGTTCCTTTATTTAATTTTCTTTAATTTTCATACATTTGCACTTAAATGTTTATGTAATAATATATTTACATTTTTTAGATACATCATATGATTATGCGGTTCCTGATGTCAATGCTGGTACTTTGCCACTGTTACCTTCTGACACCCCCCCGATCCCCGTGGTTCAGGATAAGGATTCGCTCTATCTCAGGGGAACAACACGTTCAAAAGAAGAGAAAAACAAAAAGGTGATATTATTACATTCTTCCGGAAAGGATCTATTTCTATTATGTTCCTTTCGGCCAGCATAATTCCAACTCAACAGACGGTCAGACCGTTTATTTATCTTCTTCTCATAACCCCCGGTGGATATTTCACGTTTACGAGTCCCCCTCTTCCCGACCCGTTCTTTTTTGTGCTTCAAGAATTGCTTTTCTAATAATCCTTCCCCTTCCTCTTCATTCGGAAAAGTTGGGCTTGTTTGCCCGGGTCTCTTCATCAATGCATTACGCCTCGGAATGCTGATCTGAAAAATATTGCAGTTTGCCTCGTGGGGCGGAGTGTTATTGAAAGGAAGAAGGAAAAAAATTTCAAAAGGACGGCGTCTCAATAAATTAAGTCATGGCTAAGTCGGACCTGAATCTTCTCGTGTCGCTCTCGCTATATCGCCGACGTATCGGAACGAAAAAGAAAAGAAAGCGTAATATATTACGCAGTGCCCAAACGAGAACGAAAAATTAATCGATAAATGGCAAAATAGTCCTTTTTCTCTGTTCCAAGCGTTTCTTGTATTTTCTTTTTTTTTACTGTAAAAACCAAACTTCAAAAGCCCGCGGTTTTTTCAATGGGTTTCCAACATTCCGCTTTCAAAGGGGAATAACCAAGAGGGAAATAGGCTTAAACAACTCAGGTCTAACAACAAAGGTGCTTCAAAACTAACTTAAAGCTTAGAGAAAAAACTCAATGCATTCCAAGTGTAATTTTACACCAAACAAAAATTTATTGAAAAAACAACCCAAATAAGAAAGAATTATACTTCTTGTACTAAAAATTCTCCTAAATAACTTATACCGTAATATATGTATGATGAAATAAAAGAATAATATTTCGCTGCTTAATTAGTCCCACTGAATTGGCACAATTTTATTTTCTGTTTTGTGTTGTTCACTAATGCTCTCTTTTATTTTTTATTAAGTTCTTTATTAACTTTTAATCTTCTTAATTGTATTTATTCATCCATTTTTTGCTCCCATACCCTTTATAATGCCTATCTTCACACCCTCTCACTCACTCTCTCTCCCCCTCCCCCTCTCACTCGCACTCTCTCCCTCACCCTCTCTCACTCTCTCTCTTTCTCTCTCTCTCACACACACACACACACACACACACACACACACACACACACCCTCGCCCTCTCTCTCTTCGCCCTTTCGCTCCCTCCCTCTCGCTCTTGCTCCTAAAGCTCTTACGTTTTCTCCAACCGCTCAATCTCTTTCATTGACTTTTTTGTACATAGGAGGGAGAGGGAGAGGGAGAGGGAGNAGAGAGAGAGAGAGAGAGAGAGAGAGAGAGAGAGAGAGAGAGAGAGAGAGAGAGAAGGTTTAAAAAATAAATCACAAATCTAAACAAATTAGCGATGTCTATGTACAAAAAAGTCAATGAAAGAGATTGAGCGGTAAGTATTGAGAAATAGGTAGACATCGTTAAAAATTCAGATTTTCCATCCGACGATTGTTGACGTTTCCGATTTATGTTTGTTCAGATTTTTCTCGGCTTCGATTCGAGTAAGTTTAACAAGTGTTTGTCTTTCCCCTTTCAGTGCAAAAGCGTTATTGACTTTTGCCGTTTACTTCCTTTAACTGTAGATCCTTAATTAAATCTTAAAGGAAACATTTACAGAGAAAATGAACGGGTCGATCGGTGAAGCTATACGTCTCGTGCAGTCTCGGTATTGTCCTTTGGCAGAAACACCTGAACAAAATTGTTCCGTTAGATAATAATTAGATATAGTTTGGTTACTTCCGATTTCCATGGAGAAGAAGCGTTTCGGCGTTTCTCCATTGTTATGTAAAGAAGGATTTGTCTGTACAAACTGACCTTTGAAAGTGGTGAAATGCTAAAAAACAGCGAGGATAGGCAAACCAGGATTGCCGAAAATGACCGACAGGCTCGGTAGACTTCAAAGAGAAATCTTAGAAATAATTTTATGTCACTGTTTGTTTCAGGCCGCCAGTCAACAGGAAGTTCTCACAGCTCTGAAGAGAAGGCTCGAACAGACGACCGTACCCGAATTCCCAAGACATAGATTGCGCATGATTACTCAATTAGGAGAAGGAGCTTTTGGAACGGTACTTATCCTCACCTTTTCCTAATTATTTTATACTATTTATTTTAAAATTGTATTTCTCGTGTAGGTATACGTCGCAGAAGCCGACGGCATCCCAGAATACGGTTTGAATGCTAGCCTCGGAAAAAGATTGGTCGCAGTCAAGTTCCTTCTTCAAAATGCCAGTGAAAAAGAAAAGTAAGACAACACTGACATCTCTAAATAAATCAAAGGGCTTCCCCTTAAAAATAATTACCGCACCCCAGCTTACTTGGCCTGCACCTAATGCACTCTTCCCCACACTGAAGATGAAAGCTCAGTGCTCAGGCCGCAACTCCCGTTCACTTTTCGCCCACATACACCACTGTAGCCTTTGGAGTTGCTTAATGTTATTTAATTCAATGGCAATTCTCCTCCCTCTTACGTAAAAGAAATAGTGTGTTATCGTAAAAATGTAAACATTCTTACAATCATAAAATATGATATCACCCCGAAAACAGCCTCTGTCATAAAACATCTAAATTTGCTGCAAAATGGCTGGTTCCTTATTGCACAGCAATTTAACCAAAACCATATATTTTGGTGAAACGCAACAACCATGTTTAACCTTGCCTAATCTCACTTGGTCAATCAAATTTTATCATTTTACATCTTCAGTTTATGGTTTATACAAACAACCCACCTAAGATTGCAAGCTGCCAAATCAAGACCATCTGCTCAGCCTACACTTACTGCTTCAGCTCGTCACTCATTTTAGCATTTTTCCATCTTCATAGGCGAATTTATATTTGTGTGTGTCACCAATGAAGATATGTTAAACTGATTGGCACTTGATTACTCTACTCGGCCACTCAAAGTTCCTAATTGAAGATGGCATGAACCAAAATGTGTTTGAGAGACATCTAAATCTGCGAGTAAGTGTAGACCTTGTAGAGTGATCAGTTTTTAACATATGTTCTTGACTCACATGAATGAAGATAGCATTGTGCAATAAAGCCCTTGACAGAATGAACAGCAGGACAGGGCCAGAAGGTTGGGTAGATACCGGCCAAACTAGATTCATCACCTCGTACACCTCAAGAACAAATATCACAACTAATTGTCTATTAATTATCCATTTTGCTTAGAATTTAAAAAAAAATTGTATAATGTATGTTTCTGTGTATTTTTTAAGTTTTCCAGCTCTTTGTTGTGTCTGTTGAAATTTATTAAAATAAAATCCTTGATGAACTCGGAGTGTTTAGCATTTTTGTTGTTGGACCGGCTTCAGGCTCTACTGTTGCCCTTTCTCAATAAATTTATAGAAACTGTTTAAAAATATTATTAAATAATTTTTTTTAAACAGTTTGTAAAATTATGAAATTATAGTAATTATTAAACAGTTTGTAAAATTATTTAAAAAGTACACAACGTACATTATATTACAGACAATTAAACCAGCTAAAAATAAAAAGTAAATTGTGGGTTATGTAATATTTTTGTATTGTGTTGATGATAGAAAAATAATAAACACAGTCTCCAATTATGTATAAAAACCAATGATATATCAACTACAGGGATTCATAAAATATAGAATCAGGATTAGCAAGGCTGATGTTCCTAAATGTTCTTATATTTGATCTAATATAGTCAATATTATTGTTTAGGTACATTAAAAAATGCAAAAATAATAATACAATAATATATAATGAGGTTCCATCGCAAAGAGGTACAAACCTTGAAAGAAATATCAATGAAATTAACACAGTAGATATAAAATTTATTAAAATATGAACCTTTAAATCTATTTAAATTAATTAATCTTTTTATGTAGGTATTGGTTGAAATGAAAAAGTTAGTGTCACGAGCGGGAGTCGAACACACGGCCATCGGCTCAATACGCTTCTGCTCTAACCACTTGAGCTATCTTGACAATCAAGTGGTTAGAGCAGTGGCGTATTCAGCCAAGGGTCGTGCGATCGAAACCCGCTTGTGACACTCACTTTTTCATTTTAACCAATACGTTACATTAAGATTAATTAATTGGAATAAGTAATTTGGTCATTCGGACCACGAAATATAATGTTTTTAAATGTATTTTCTAATAAAAATAATTTTTTATTATTATATTATTTTTTTATTTGCTTATACAAGAAAAATAACAATACTGGAATTAAGCTTAGGTTGTTGACAAAGTTTCATACAATGCAAATATTCTCATCTTGATATTTTGATTGATTTGGTTAAGAAATCCTACAAATGATAAAAGATTGAAGTGGAGCTGCGTGTTTGCCTGAAAGCTATCTACAAAAACCAAAAACAGATGAGAAACTTCAAAACAAAATATATACGTAATTAGCCAGTAAAAAGAACAGAGGTCATAAATTTCTATTGAGTATGTAATAAATATTTTAATATGATTATAATTAATTTTGTGAGAATTAAAATTAAATTATAGGCTTTTTAACTGTTCATTGATATTAAATGAGAATAAACTATGTTCCAGGACTTATTCTTCAATAATTAATTTTGAATATAACATACAAAGATGTCTATTCACAAAACTATACACGTACAAAATGGAAATATTCTAATATGGAAATAAAAAGAAAAAAGGGCAATTAAAGATTTTTGGTGTCGAGATGTATGGACAAGATATATGGCAATTTTCAGTAGAAGACATAAAGGTGGAAAGAGATCGGTAGGTAGAGCAAAATATAGAATTTCACGAGTTGGAATCACGGAACATAGTAGGACGCTCAAAACGTTTGTTTTCTGTGTAATTGTGCCATTCTTGTGTGTCGTGTTGTCAATATTTCACTGCCACTCTCAACACGACACACAAGAAAGCACAATTACGCAGAAAACAAACATTTTGATCCCTGAAGATGATCTCAACAAAGATCGAAACGTTGGCACGATAAAGAAAATGTTTTTCTAAAACTTACGTCACACCAGACGCATCTCACGATCTCTTGTCATTCTTATTTACGTATTCTGTTCCGTTATCAGATGGAATACACTTTATTTGCTTTCTTTTCTGTTTTTCTAATGAAGCCATTACTGAGGAGCTACAGAATCATGAAAAAAACGGAACATGGGAAATGGTACCTAAACCCCAAGGTTTACAACTAATTGATTCAAAGTGGGTTTTTACTGAAAAGACCATATCAAATGTGCCAATTAAGAAAGCACGCTCAGTTGCACATGGTTTTCTTCAAGAACTGGTTGAAGATGTTAATCTGTATGCACCAGTAGCTCGGATGGTGACACTACGAGCACTATTAGTTTTTCCACTACAGCAAGAATTAATACATCATCAGCTTGATGTAAAAGTATTTCTGAATGGGACTCTGAAGGAACCAATTTATATGAAACCTGCAGGACTAAAATAGATTCAGGAAGGATATGTTTGTAAATTAATCAGGTCGTTATATGGATTAAAATGTGCACCAAAATAATGGAATGATTGTTTTAATTCTTATATTATGAAAATGGGTTTTGTAAGGAGTAACATAGATCCTTGTTTGTATAAAACGGTTAATGCATAGTTACTAATGTGGGTAGATGATATAATTTTAGTCACTGATAAAGATGATGAATTTTCAGATATTATAAATGTGTTAAAATTAAAATTTGAGATTAAAGAAATATAAATACTAATGGGAAGAAAAATAAATTTCTGAGAATTGAAATTGAAAGGGAAAATGATAAGATGTATTTATCACAAAATGATCTAACTGATAAGATTTTAGATAAATTTAAGATGACCAATTGTAAAGAACGTGCTATACCTCTGACTGTTTGACTTAAATTTGACTTAGTTAATTATAATCCTACTAGTTGTGTTTTGCATTATAGAGAACTGGTTGGAAGTTTAAAGTATTTGATGTTAGGTATACGACCAGATTTATGTTTCGTCTATGACCAGATTTATGTTTTACAATTACATTCTTCAGTCAGTTTCAGCATAATTTCAGTCCAACACAGTGGAAGCATTTGAAAAACGTTTTAAGATACTTAAAAGGTTCAAAAAATTGTAAATTGATTTTTCAGAAGAAAAACGGCAGTGATTTTAACATGAATGTTTTTGTCGATGCAGACTTTGGATCAGATGTGAGGGATAGTAAAAGTATCAGTGGTTTTGCCATTAAGTTAAACAAAAACATATCATGGAAGTCAAAGAAACAAACAGTTGTTCTTTATCATCTGCTGAGTCTGAATATGTCTCACTATCTTTGGGTATCACTTAATATATGTTTTTAAAACAACTCTTTGAATTTATCACTGGTAAAAATAAAATGAAGATCACTGTTTATGAGGATAATCGATCTGCAATTAAAATGGCAAACACCCGTGAAACGAAAAGGAGTAAACATATTGATGTTAAACATCATTTTATAAGAAACTTAATTTCAGAAAATGTTTAAGTGAAATATATTCCAACGCAAGATGAAATTGCGGATATTATGACAAAAGCAATCCTAAATGTAAATTCAGTCAGTTCAAAAAGTAATTAGGTCTAATAGATTTTTAAGATTACTATTAGAAATTTTAGAATTATGTTTATATAAATAATATTAGATTATAAGTTATAATGTATAAGTTATATGCGAATTCTGTGTTATATGTTATTTTTAAATTACGTTATTCAAGTTCCTTGTAATTGACTGATAATATGAAAGAAAGGGTTTATTCATTTCTAAAATTTAGGGAGGGTATTGGCAGATAAATTTATAAAATGAATTTCAATTAATTAAGGTTTTTAGTTGAGATAAAAAAGGCAGTGTCACGAGCAGGATTCAAACCCACGACCTTCGGCTAGATACGCCGCTACTCAACCACTTGAGCTATCGTGACCTCGATCCACTCGGACACTAACTTCCCACCTCAACCCCACCTTTTTTTAATTTTCCCTCCTTTTTGCCATTTTTCAAATGTCGTGTAATCAATTTGATTCTCGGCGACAAATGAAATGGCCACGGAGAGCTTTAGTGAAGTATACTTCATTTTAACTCATTAAAATCAAATTTTTCGTTTATTCCTCCTGTGCAGTCACAATAACTTACTAATAGTATATTATTAATACCTTTAAAATTTATCATGAAAATACAAAAATAAATAAATAATATTTTGCAAAATATAATTGAAATATGGCAAAAAGGATGGAAAATTGGAAAGATTGTAAGTTGCGATGAAGAGTTGGTGTCCTAGTAGATATGTCACGATAACTCATTTATACCGTTCTTGGTTTTTGGATGGTAAAGAAGGGTTAAAAAATAAAACAAATGCAAAATCATTTTCTTGGGATTCACATAGTAACATTTCAATTTGTCTCATGCGTGTATGCATTATCTCTTGTGTGAGCTGGTTATGGAGCCTTTTGTACTATCCACTAAATTAGCACAATTGTTCTCTAAATGTAGCATGTCGTCGATTGTCATCTTTGTGACATGAACAAATGTGAACATGAAACAAGTCAACTGGCACTCAATATGGCATTCAGTGAGGAATTAATTGACAAAGGTGTCTTAAGGCCATCGTCTTTTAAGACCACGTAGCATGTTTCAGGATGGAAAAGTGTAGATATGTATTGGGAAGTAGGGTTAGGATGGATTGAAAGCTGGTGAGGATCCTTTGGAAGCTGGACTGGATCGATTTGTTGACAAAAGGAATGTTAAGAACTTTTTAGATAGTAAGGTTTGTGACATAGTAAGGAATTTTGACAATTTGTCTGAGGATGTTTTATTGGAAATATTTGATGCACTAGATATTGTTTGGCTTGGTGGAACAGTTCCACTTCGTAGGTCCAGAGCGGTTGCAGTAATGTATAGAATTATTTGAATTTTGACAGACAGAACAGATTTCTGTCCTAAAATTTTCCATCAAGTCTTCCGTTAACTTGTTGTCTATTAATTTTTTTTTAGTTGTCACCTAGTAAAATATTAATTTTACAATCATTATATTTTATGTTTCTGTTTTGTTTACAAGGGCTGATTTTCATCGAGATGTGAGGATCCTTGGTGCTCTTGAGGATATAAACATAGCCCGCGTTCTTGGTGTATGCAGTCGTGATGAACAACTGTGCGTTGTAATGGAATACATGGACCATGGTGACTTAACACAATTCCTCAAAACTCATGTCCCTGCTGATTCTTCCAGACCACTGCCTCTAGGCGTTAAGACTTTAAGGTAAAATTTTTTACTCTTGAAGATTAATTTATTAAGGAAAAGTCAAATTGAATTTATGTCTAATTTTTGTTAATTTTTTTTTCTAGTTTCAACTGCCTTTTGTACATGGCTACGCAAATTGCATCTGGCATGCGGTACCTCGAGTCGCTGAATTTTGTACACAGAGACCTAGCTACAAGGTAAATGAACAAATTCATTTTCCCGAAATCACCTCATTCATTGAAAAATAATAATAACAAGCACAGTCTATTTGAACGCTTTGATTGGTCCGACAATTAAGGCTCTGCGGGCCAGCGTCTGTGTGGAGGGTAACTGTGGTCTACAATATTTACAGGCCCACATGCTTGGTCAGCCATAGCAGAGGTCAAATATTTGACCGACCCTTTTTCCCCTTCTCCAATCTCTCATTAGTAGCTTAAACCCTCTCTTTTATAAGCACACAAATCAATAATTAACTGCATCTGTAAGAAAAGTAAACATGAAAAGTTTATACAGTAAGGAAAGAGTTGTAGAAAGTATTAAGTATATAAAGTATATATTAAAGTATTACAGCATAAAAATAAAGCTTAGCATAAACATATTTTTTTCTGTTTAGAAATTGCCTGGTTGGTAAGGGTTATCAAATTAAAATATCTGACTTTGGAACAGACAACGAAGCTTATGCATTAGATTACTATAAAGTCAATGGTACGATGGCTCTTCCAGTTCGCTGGATGGCATGGGAATCTGTATATCTTGTAAGTAACCCAATTTTTAGCATATTTTGCTTAATTTATCACCCATTCTTTTTATAAGAAAAAAATTCACAATTCAGAGTTCTTATTAGCATGTATATACAAAATAATAATTCTGGGTTTGCTTCTAGGGAAAATACACAATCAAGAGCGATGTCTGGTCATTTGGAGTGTGTCTTTGGGAGATCCTAAACATGTGTCGAAGGCGTCCATTCGACTCAATGACTGATGCTGAAGTAGTTGAGAACCTCGGTCACTTACAAGAAGATGAAGCAGGGTTTACACCATTGCCCAGGCCCCCGCCACCATGTACCAAAGATATAGTAGACCTTATGGCTGAGTGCTGGAGGCAGTCTGAGCACCAGAGGCCGACGTTCTGTCAAATACACCTTTTCTTGCAGAGAAAGAACTTGGGTTATGCGCCGACCACGTGAGATACACCTTCACCGGTGAATTGTGCCATATACATGAAACCGATTTTACCAACCAAAACTTGTGTATAAGGGATTATTTATAAAACAATTTGTATCTACTTTGCACATTTCATCACACCAAACGGTTTGCATCATGATTTCCACCTCAAGATTATCAATGACGCAGACCTATTTTTATACATTATCTTGTAGCCCATAAACAAACTGACATCAGAGTAGATAATAATGTATATTCGATGGAGCTTATTTGTATTTTTATCATGAGCACACCGTATTAGCACGTAAACTTAAAAATTTACTTCCATGTTAACTAAAACACAAGAATATAAATGTACTATATCCAATTGTTGGTGTTTGTGTATTCTTCATTTTTATCTAATTTTAAGAAAGTGAATGACCAAATCGGATGATGAATAATATTTTATAATCATGTAATTAGTTTGTAAAAATACAAAAATCATAGAATACGTGAGAAAATTGTATATAAATGAATATTAAGAACATTCTAATTGAGATAAAATGTAAAGTTTATTTACCGGGAAGAGTTTGAATGTTATTTTTACCACTACATGATTCCATTTTATTTTTGCATTCACTCTGATAAAAAAGCCATAAAATGCATATACATATTATTTATTTAATGCTTTAGAAAATTATTGTAAATATTATTGACTTGTTTTTAATAAAAACATATCTAATCAAATCTAATGATGAGACAGGGAACATGAATAAAAATCATATTTTATTAACAAATTATAAAAGAAAATATGACAATAAAATATATTTATGCAGTTCATAAATTATAAATTGCTATTTAACAGGAATTAATACTTATTAATATTTTAATTTTAGAGGGTATCTAGAATTTATAGCATATTTCATATTAAATAGAGTGTTTGATTTAAAAATAGCATTTTTTTAAATGATTCAATTTTACGTTTTATTATTCATTAGCTGATAAAAAGCAATGCATTGTGGCGACAATCATACTGACTGCTAGAAAATCCTGCAAAAACTCTTTCTCTTCTTGCATAACTGTAAATTAATGACACTGTTTCTATCGATATTTACACAATTGACCTGGAAACTTATTCATTTGCCGAAGAGTTTAATATCACCGTACTAAAGTGGAAATTGATATACAGAAATTTTTAAATGGAATATTTTAGGACAGGTTTATTATTATCAAATACACTGCATAAAACTGTATTTTTCAAATAATTGCTAATGGAGTTTCATGTATACGGACCTAAATAACATTAAATTGTAGAATTATAAAAAAATCGAAGCAAATAACTTTAAAGTAGAGTTTATTGCTGAATTTCGTAAACGATAGGTAAAATAAAATTGATATAAGGATTTTGTATTTGCTTTTTGTATGGTAAACTAATAAAACTATATATAGATTTTATATTGTATGGTTTTTTTTATAATTATGTGATATAGCAAGCCAACCTCTGTTTGGTTATAGTTTCCGTAAGCCTACATTGTAAATAAATTTCATAACTAACTTATGAGTTAATGTAGTACCGACTTTTAGTAATTTATTCTGTTTCAAAAGAAAACCATTGTCTGTAAAGTGAATTTCTTTTTGTTATCAATACTAGTCATAATTGAATAGGTATTAATTATTGTAGATTGAGTGTTGAGAAACAAAAGGCGTGACTCTACAGTTGTACATTTTAATGTTGGGTGTATATAGTTTTAGGTAAGTGACATATTTGTACTAAAACAAACAGATAATATATAAAAGTAGTAGATATTTCAATGTATATACATATAATCGCCTCGTTGTAATAAGTAGTTTGGCACGAAATCACACAAAAAAAGAACTTGTGCACATTCAACTAGTTAATTTTTAATATTCATAATGTACAACTATTTTCTTATGAGAATACAAAAAATAAATGAACATTTATGACAATGTTCACTGGGAGGTGCCATGTTTACTTTCTTGTAAGCAGTTAACCATAACAAAAAAAATTATGTGCACAGTGCACATTTAAGTTCAAGTAAAGTGTGTTTCTTAACTACCTAAACTACATATCAGACTGTATAGTTTCCTGTTTTATTAAAATAGGGCACAATACTCATTTAATTATAGGAAAAACATTAATTTTTTTCCTCTTTGATTATTTTATTAGTATTTCAATTTAAAAAAAAAACTTAGTATATAAATTTAATATTGTTTTTAATCATGTTAGTTTTCATGATGGTATTCTTTGGAAAAAGAACTGAAATATCATACAAGGATGCCACCTTCAACGAAGCAATATATTATTGAATGTAATACATATGATTTGAAATAGATTCTTTTAAGAATGTTGTGATACACTCATTTGTAATTCTTTTAGCTTTAATGATTTATTTAAAAATGTATATACAACAAATTTTATTAGATAAAAATTTGACCACACACACTGTTTAATAAAAATTATACAAAAATAAATTATGTTTTTTAAAGACCCTTCAACTTTTCTAATTTAGAGTATGGAAGTATTTTATATAATACTATATTTGTTTATATTTAACTATTAAATTTTAATCATTACTTACATACATGAGCTTTTAGCTAAATCCCCTGGGCATTTAGGTTAAGCAAAATACTAGTGGCCCAGCCATATAGCGGGGTAGGTGAACTCCCTGATGTATAGAGATTAAGGTCAGCACATCGGGGAGTGACAACCCTTCAGAGTGAAAGTCCAAATAATATTAATATTCAATGGAGAAGCTCTCGCGTATCAAGAGCACTATCGATGGGAGGCCTCCGGAGAACATGACTTGTTGAAGAAGGGTTATCCTCACCCAATTAAGAATAGGCCAAGTGAGGTTGACACACGGAGACACGGAGACTTACTTACCATGTATGGGTCTGGCATGCAGAGAAAGGTTGCTTGATGTATATGTAACACATAGTATGTATATTTATGTAATATGCGGAGATATGAATATTAGAATTAATTTAAATGAATACATTTCTAATGAATACTTAAATATCCTGTCCCATCATGGTTGTAATTGTCCTATAAACAAACATACTAGGGCCCAAGATTTATCTAAAAGTATCATTAATCATATATTTTAGAAAGGCTTCAATGGTTAGATAATAAAAAAAAAATTATATATCAACCTGGCACTACTGACCACTTTCATGTAATTGTTTCTATTATTTTAACAATAAAAATACTTGTAAAACACCAAAAGAATGTATTGTAAACTTTGATCTCTTAAAATATTTTTTGGAAATGGAGAGTTGGGAAGAAATTTAAAATTCACAACTTTCAGTAGATAAAGCTCATAATATTAACAACACTATGATATTGGTAAAATCATAAAAGAAATTCATAAAAATAAGGAATGGATTACTAAAGGAATTATTACTTCTATTAGAATATGGGGCTCATTACATCGAAAAATAGTGAAACCACCCTAACAACAAAAATAAAAAACTAAACTTATTTTACTCCAAATGCAGAAATTCTTTAAATAAAATAGTAAGAAAGGCAAAATATAACTACTATACAGGCAAAATTGAATCAAATAACCTTAAAACTAAAAATGATGGAATTAATTACAGAAGTAACTAATGACAAAAGAAAATTTAATGATCAAACTATTAATACTGCTATAAATTAGAAAATTAAACAGAAAATATTGAAATAGCAAACTACATTTTTTTTGCCAATGTTGGTCCAAATATGAAATATATTATTTCTTCTAAATCAACTCACCTAAAACCAAATAACGAAATCAAGAGACTATCATGTTCAACCTCTTCAATATCAAATTTTTCTTCGATAAAATCAATATACTTTCCTGGGGTATTTATCAAATTTTGTATTAAAAAAATTTCTTGGACAAAAATTTGGAACATTTCCCAACTGAATTTAAAAAAATCTATCCATTACATAAATCGGGCAGAAAAAATTATACTAACAATTACAAACCTATTTCCCTTACACTACCACCAAGTAAAATTCACTAGTTTTCGAGGTCCTCTTGACCAATTAATATCATTCAATTAATTAAGGTTTTTAGTTGAGATAAAAAGTCAGTGTCACGTGTGGGATTCGAACCCACGACCTTCGGCTTGATACACCACTAATCTACCACTTGAGCTATCATGATTTCGATCCACTCGGGCACTAACTTCCCATGTCAAAACCACCTTTTGAATTTTCCCTCCTTTTTGCCATGTTTCAAATGTCGATTAATCTATTTGATTCTAGGCGACAAATGAAATGGCCACGGAGTGCTTTAGTGAAGTATACTTCATTTTAACTCATTAAATTCACTAGTTTTCGTCGTCCGCTTGACCAATTAATATCATTCAATTAATTAAGCTTTTTAGTTGAGATAAAAAAGACAGTGCCACAAGCGGGATTCGAACCCACGACCTTCGGCTAAATATGCCGCTACTCTACCACTGGAGATATCGTGACTTCGATCCACTCGGACACTAACTTCCCATCTCTACCACACCTTTTGAATTTTCCCTCCTTTTAATCGGTCAAGTGGACCACGAAACCTAATAAATATTACTTGTCAAGGTAAAGAAAAAATTCAAAATTGAGCGGCAATTGCTGAACGGTTGGTATCGGAGTGATGAAGATCTAAGAGCTACCTCTCTTTACTTGAGAACGGTTCATCATTCGCTCAGTGAAGTAAATTAACTCTCTTGATCAGCTCGCAAGCGTACCCATCTCTAGTTCCAACATACAACGAATCAAAATTTTCCAATCTAAAAAAAATTCTAAACTTGATGCTGGGTTTGGTCTGCGGTCGATGAAATCATATTGAACCGGGACGGGTTATTTATTTTGGTCCGTCCTTACTTGTGGGTTTAGAGAGCCAACCAACCGGAGAAATAAAACGGTAGAAAAATTCTTAATGCTTTTTTTCAACCTATCCAATGAAATAATTCATAATGATATTAATTATACTTTTCCTACGCAACACCATTCTATCGAGATATGGCAAATTACACAAGTCACTTCCAAACCAACATTAACCCACTCATCCAACAGCTCTCATTCCGCCGATTCTTCTCATACCCTCCATGTTTGGTAAAGAAGGAATGGGTGAGGGATTTCCAGTCTGGTGATGATAGAGTGAAATGTAATTTGGAATGCTACCGGTTAGTAATTTTTTACTGACGTTTCGACCTTTATTGGGGTCATCTTCAGGGAATAAAGTGTGGGCTATTCTTGTGGTGTAATATTGGTGTTGTGTGAAATTGTTGAGAAAAAAAAGATGAGTAGTTTTTTCACCCTTTTTTTAATTTTATTATATTTTGTTTCTGTTGTATGTTTTTTAATTCAAAAAGGGGGTAGATGTATTCAACTTAAATAAAGCACACCAAATATCGCAAAACTTGAAACATAAAAATAAATCCTCAAAGGATAAAAATTTATCGAAATCGCATAATTTCTAAAGAAAATTATAATTATTTATGTATAAAATAAATAATTCATGAATCACCTCACTAAAAAATTATTTTCAATTTTAAATTGAAGCTGGGTAACGTTACTATTTATCGTCTTCATTCCAGATCCCAGAATGAACAGTGAAAGTAAAATTTGAACTCGGGCATGTGGACAATATGGAAGTGACATTATAAGTGAAACTGACAATAAAAGGAGAAACGACATTTCTTTTGAGAAAGGAATACATTACGATTTGCATTGCTTTCAAATGTTGATCCCAATTTCTGGAGAATTCACAATCGACGAACTCTCGATAGAGTGGAACGGTCCAAAATAACACAATTATAACAACAATAATACCGATTATCCTTCATCTGCTGCTGATTAACTCATAAATGGCTGTTTATTTAATCGAACTTAATATAATCACTTCAGTATAGTGCAGTAATAAGAGTACTAAGACAAGACATTGACAACTCAATAATATCACACAACACCAATATAACACCACAAGAATTGCACCACACTCTATTCCCTGAAGATGACCCGAATAAAGGTCGAAACGTCGGCAAAAAAATGAAAAATGTGTTTGTCTAAACTATCTCGTTCTTGACTCACGAATCCAACAAATTATTACATAATTTACAAAGTTTAAATTGGCTTCTGTCAAAATAAAATTCCAACTACCTTTCCTTATTCTTTATTTCAAAATTTGTCGATTATTATATAATTAAGACAACACAATTAAGCAAAAGTTTTATGTAAAAAGTACAAACAGGAGATTTCATAGTTTCATTTTTATAGAAGCCCACGTTTTGAAGGTCGAAGCTTTCTTTTCAAATAGTGTTCAGGAATGGTATCGGTTTCTACTTTGCTCACATAAATAATTGTATTATTTGTTAATAAGTAAGATAAAATGTTAAAAATCTTCTGTACAAAATATTAATATTTAAATATAAACATTGGACCACAGTTAAATTTTTAAATGTATGTTTCCCAACCTGCTTTTATTATTAATGGATTTTATGACACTTGATTGCAATGGATAGGCCATCTTGGCTACCTATGATTCAACGACCGTTCCATTTCATTTCGTGACACATTCTAGGGTTGTGCATCCAGGGTCTCACTCGAAATGAATCACCCACGGAGGCACTCCATCTTAGAAACAAGTGATTAACGTTTCTCAGACATAAAATACAACCAAACACCCAAAGTAATCTAAAGTATATTTATTTATTTAAAAGTTAGGTTTTTAATCATAACGTTTGAATACGTAAGTGAAAAAAACCTAAGGCATAATAGCAGATTTCTGATCACTTTCGTAATTTTTCTCTTTCTGTCAATCACAATCTCTTCCTAACATTCTCTCTTTTTTGCCTCTGAAAGTGTTCTTGTTCTCCGTCTGAAACAATATGTTTATCAATCTCACGGTAATATTCTTTCACCCACTCACCTTTTTCTGTCATTCTTTTTCCCTCTTTTTAACTTTCACTCACTCTTTTCTATTTTCTTGTTCTCTCTCTCCTTCTATTTTTCTAGCTTCTCTCTTTCTGACGGTTTTTCTTTCTAAAACAGTCTATAATCACTCCAACTCTAATATTATTTCACCCGATCACTTACTCTCTCTCTCCCTCCTTCTCTCTCTCTTTCTCTCTGACGGATTTTCTTATTCTCTTTCTGAAACTATCAGTTAGTCACTCTGACGCTAATATTTTTCACTCGATCATTCTATTTCTCTTCTTCTCTCTTTCACTTCCTATCTTCTTCTCCCTCTTTCTCTTTTCCTCATTTCCTCTCTCTCTCTCTCTCTCTCTCTCTCTCTCTCTCTCTCTCTCTCTCTCTCTCTCTCTCTCTCTCTCTCTCTCATTCACTACCAAACTAACTCATACTATCTTTCTTGTTGTATGTTAGTTGTTTGTTGGTTTGGGACTAGGTGAACTGATCCTATAAGTGCCGTACAGCGAGATTAGACGAACCCAACAATATGATCAGTGCCGATCTGTTCAATATGTATTTATTTACTATACTACATACATATATTTAATACCACTGTCTTTCAATTTATTGCTGACTCGGCATTTTGGGGCATGGTTAAAAACCAATTTCTTTAAGTCCAATTGTATCAATAATTTCCGTTGAAAGTAAATCCCGTCTGGTAGGAGGTTGTAGTTTAAAATAAAAGTTTCAAAAGCGGTTTCTAATTTATTTAAGGAGCGCCGAATCCAAGGTAGCCCCTGGAAGAACCGTTTTGTTGATAAAAGGGGAAGGAAAGTTTAGGGCAGTCAAGTGTCCAGCCCTTCGGAGGTGGACATCAAATATAAATTAACACTACTTCCCTCCCTCTTCAGCCGTCATCGTTCAGGCTACAAACGCAGTAGAAAGAAGGTTGCTATGGCTACTCAACGGGATCGATGTAGTAATTTCCTGAACAGTCATATCCCAGGTGCCGTCCAATGATGCGGGGCGAAGGCGTCCAATCCACGGCAATATTCCAACACTCTAACACCTTATTTCCCGTTGGGACGATCTGCCGTAATCCAATGCAATGTTTGCCATTAATTGGGGGAGGCTCTGGAGCGATGGGCGCCGTTTACGTTCAGATCAACAACGCCTGAAAGCTGACGGAGAGAGGCCCGTTTCAATTAGATTCTCCAAATTGCCGTGAAATCCGAGGGGAAAGTGTTGCAAAACTTCCTGGAATTTTCTCATCCCATTTGCCTAAATTATAGAAGAATTAGCTATGTACAGCACTCTACATATTTATAATTAATATATCATTAATTACAATTTTTAAAAAATAATTTTTTTAAGTTAACTCATAATTAAAATTAAGAATTTAACTCCATTAATTAATTAGCAAAACCATGATAAATTTATACCAGTGTATTTATTTATTAAAACTGGTAGCATTGAAGCAACAACTTGATTATCAATATAATGTAGTCTGTGATTTACCAATAGTGACTAAAATGGTAAAGTTTATGCCAGTACTACAGTTACTTGTAGACATAATTATGGCACATCTATTAAACACAGTTATACTACAACTTCCTTTCACATTACCCTTCCTCACTAAATACGTAGATGATATTTGACAACACTTCGCACAGATCAAATTCAAACTACATTAGATACGATTAATAGCTTTCACCCACGCTTACAATTTATACATGAAATCGAAAACAACAAAACAATACCATTTTTAGATACACTCGTAATAAAACAACCAGATGGCACATTAATCACAGATTGGTATTAAAAACCAAGAAACACAGATCGCTACCTCATCTTTACATCTCACCATCCTCTTCAAACACGGCCAAATGGTTATTTCACAGAATGATTACCTAAAGCCATAAATCATTTCACCACAAGAACATAAAGATATACAAACAGATCCTCCATAACAATCTCTACCCTAAAGACATAATCAACAGAATAATCAACTACTACAATTCAACACTAACACCATCCACTCTTACTAATAATACTACCAAATCTATCAAATACAGACAAACATTTCCATGCCATTCATTCACGGCCTATCACATAATTCATTCTCTCTTCCGATAACTTTAAAATAGCTTTCAAAAACTATAAAACAATTCACACACTTTTGTCCAAAATTAAAGATCCCACACCAATAACGAATAAATCTGACGTAATCTACAAAACCAATTGTTTAAACTGTTCGGTAACTTACGTCGGTCTTACATCCCAATATCTGGATAAGAGGGTTAAGCAAAATATCTATGATTGCGAAAAAAACCAAGCAAAATCCTACAGCATTCGCTACCCTCTATTTTGAACACAAACACAATTTGGCCCTCAACAATCCAAAAATATTACACAGAACAAAACAAATATAAACGTTACTTTTTAGAAATGGTTTCCATCAACAGAGATAAACACAGCATCAATTACAGAAGAGACACATGTAAACTCAGTCGCAGCTACGCCCATATCATTAATCAAACTCAATATCGAGAACATATTGATGGGGATAACATATCATCACATCCCACATAACATATAACATGTAAAACATTCATCACATTCCAGATATCAAACATTTTTACATAGTCTAATTTTTAAACAATTTAGCTTTCCTTTTCCTAATTATACCCGTCTATCCTGAAAGGATAATCTGGCCGAACCATTCCCAACGTTCTTTCCCATCGTCGGCTCTTTTCACCTCAAAGAATCCGACTCCTTATGAATTACTTAGTATGTATATTCCTTATACAAAAATGTCTTTCTACACCGACTTCCATCCCCACCCCTTCAAAAGCCAACGTATATAAACATAAAACAGCAATATCTCACTGCCACTCTCAACACGACACGCAAGAATGGCATATATACGCAGAAAACAATCACTTTGAGTGAGGAGAAATTCTTTGATTGAATATAAAAAATATTTTTTTTTGTACTGTATAAATTCACTTTTTTCCATATCCTACATGTACTTGTTAATGTTTAAAATCCCAGGCCTTGAAGATGATCTCAATGAAGATCGAAACGTTGGCACGATAAAGAAAATGACTTTCTAAATCCTACGTCACACCAGACCGCATTTCACGATTTCCGAATATTCATAGGCTAACGGTCACTAATCACCATACATTTATACCAGCTTAAAATAATTTGATATAAATAGTTAGTTATTATTTTTTTAACTTTTCCCCCAATTTTTCAAGAAATATTTTATGGCTTTCGGACGAACACTCGCTCCTCGTGAACTTTTTAGACCTTACGGGGGACCAACAGATTGTTCCTTATAATTTCTACCACATAGGACAAAGAACTGATGAAGCCGAGTGTGGGAAAATAAAAATAACTGGTGGAAAGTAAATAAAATAAATAAATAAAGGAGTATTTATAAAAAAATACTACCATAACCGGACATCCCTTTTCATCTTTTCTGTTCACCTAAAATAGGGCGTAGGTAGTCACAACGGTTTAGAGTCTAAACTTTAGACGTTGACAAGGCGCACATCACTGTAACAGATACTTACAAATTATAATTTAGAGATCGTGAGATGCGGTCTGTTATGCAAATACAAATATAAAAAAATTAAAATTTTAAAAAAGTCAAGATTTTTGTTCACTGGGAATGCCTGTAAAATTACGGCGCAGAACACCCACATTTAATACTGGCTGCCGAGCATTGCTTGTTTAGCCTAACCAATAGAAAAACTCACCGTCTTTATTGTACATTTTATTGCACTTGTTTTTAATTAAAATTATATACATATTACGAAAAAATGTCGACGTGACGATATGTAATTAAATACTAAATGATTCTACTGCTATTCTAGTTTGTGGGGTTAAGTTAAAATTAATTATGCTTTTTGCAATTGTATTTTCTCTCAAATATAACATATAATATATAATTATTTAACATAAAAAAAGTTCAAATAGCATTCTTTCTCAAAAACAGGGCCATGTATTTCTCCAACTCTACCAGCCGCTCAGCCACCATTTGAACTGGATGGCGAGTAGATAAAATGTATATGTTCTGGCACAGGTGGAGGTGGAGGTTTGTCAGACCTCATGGGCCCAATGTGTGTTCCATTCGTGAGGTGTTTGTTGTGGGGGGAGGTGGAGGTGTTGCCCGACCCCGTGAGCCCTATGTGCGTTCCATGAGAAAGGTGTTTGTGTGTGTGTGTGTGTGTGTCGGTGGGTTGGCGGAGGTGGAGGTGGAGGTGGCGACGTTGTCAGACCCCGTGAGCCCTATGTGCGTTCCACGAGGGGTTTTTGTGGGAGGAGGGTGGCGGTGTTGCCAGGTAGTGTGTGAGAAATGGCGACATAGACCACAGTGCGGAAGTGTCAATTTTGAAAAAAAGGGAGTTGACGAAATGTTTTGATGTAGTTACATTTTCGATTTCTAGTTAAATACTAGTTACTAAAAATCGTAGTTGTTTTTCTTAATTTAAAATTGTTTTTTATAATAACGTCGTTTACTACTATGAGTACTAAGAGGCGTACCGTTCAGAAGATATTCCTACATACAAGGATTTCGTACAATTTCTCCAAAAAGAAATAAAATCCATGCCATTCGATGCGCGAATTGAGACGAAACATTCGGGGCCCTCAAAGCGAACTTCCCGACCCACTTATGCACTCGTCGCTGAGCCTAGAAGAGGCCGGGAGGATCGCAGATGTCAGAATTGTGGAGCAGGCCATGGCCTTGGAGAATGCTCCCGATTCCGAAAATCGTCCGCTTGGGAGAAATTTCAATTAATAAAAAATAATTTTTTATGTCTTCGTTGCTTTTCCCCAGCCCATTACGCGCGTGATTGTGATAGTCGAATATCATGCAATAAGTGCAAACTTTCACACCATTCGTTATTAAATTTTCCAACTTCGAAAGACAAGACAATTTCAGATTTTTGTTCTGAAGAAAATCTAGTGAGTCTCTGTTCATTAGCAAACTCGGACGGGTTCCATGTGGATGCTAGCTCAACAGTACTTTTGTCGACAGTGGTCGTTAGAAGTTATGATGGTACGAGAAACAGACAAGATATTCGGTTGTTATTGGATTCGGGAAGTCAGTCGCATTTCCTGACAAGATCAGCTTGTGCCAGATTGAATCTACCAATTGAGACGGGGAGATGTTCAGTTGTTGGTTTTGGGGGAACGTCCAAGTCCGTTGGTGGTCAGGCTAAATTGACCTTTTCGTCACAATTCGACCGAAACATCTCTTTGGTCGTAGATCAAATTGTGGACGAGATGCCTTGTGCTGTAGTGGATGTCGCTAAGTTATCATTCCTCCATAGACTTGACCTAGCAAATGAGAGTTTTCATATTCCAGGTCCAGTCGATGGTATTATTGGATCGGAGCTATTCCCTCATCTTGTGAGCGGGAGCAAGATCATGGATGATCCAGATGCAGACGTCGCTGTGCACACTCGCTTAGGTTTTGTGGTCATGGGAAAGGCTCCGTTAGTGGGAAAATCAAGAGAACAAAAGCATACCTTTTTAGCCAAATTGTCAAGTTCCGAGATACAGGTTTTGGAACGGTTTTGGGAAATAGAAGAAGTTCCGACACCCGTCCGTCCTATGATCACTAAGCAGGACGCCGAGTGCGAAAGACATTTTTTGAACACGGTCCAGCGGATCGAAGGAGGTCGTATTTCAGTCGCTTTACCCTTTTGTGAAAATCCGGAACTCCTTGGGGATTCCTACGAATTAGCTCGCAAACGATTCCTGAACTTAGAGGCACAGCTGGCTCGCTCTCCAGACTTGAAGAACGGCTACCACGACTGTTTTCTGATTATTTACAGCAAGGTTGAAGGTCTCCGTCCCGACTTTTCCTGTCTTTTCCGACCTTTTTCCTCCTTTACCTCAGTTGAGGTAGCTGGACTATCGTCACCGGAGGTGAGTGTTTTTTATAATTCATTTTATTTTAGTTTAATTTCAAATCCATACAGTCCACTTGATCAGACAATTGACTTTTCCAGCTTTGTTAGGACGAGAACGATGCTCACACATGAATGCCTCCGAGTTTTGTTTGAAATAATTAAAAAAACAGTAAAAGAAAAAGAGATCAGATACATCGTAAAAAGTATTTTAATTAAGGCTGTATGCGATAGGGGTCTAACTTCCGCCCAGCATCCTCACAAATAAACCGGCTCTTTATTACGCCTTTGGCCTTTTTCAATTCGATTAAACTCCGAGGCTTTTAAATCCACTTTCAATCCTATCTGTTCTGCATACTTACAATCCGGATCCCAGAGGATTTGAACGATTTCCAGCTGTGGAATGTTACTGGGCTTTTTCTATTTCATCGCAGCTTTTTTACCCCTTCCTACCATCCGGTCACATTCTGCGTACTTATCGCTAGAAATTACCCGATGGGGAGAAACCCTAACAGTTCGTTTTCTAGGCTTGACATTTTTTTAAACAAATGAAAGTATTAAAAACAAACATACGTATTTCATAAAATATAACACATAATATGAAATCGAAATTAATTTCTAGAGGGCCGGCGGCCTTGCTTTGCTTCCAAATAAGTCTGGATGTGGAAGGCTCTAACAACCAGATAATTACAACACTAAAATCAACATACTGGTTTAAAGGGGGAGAAAAAAAGATTTAGAGAGAGAGAGAAAGAGAGAGAGAGAGTGAGAGAGAATGAGCGAGAGAGAGAGAGAGAGAATGAGCGAGAGTGTTTGTTTCTTGATCATTACGTCATTCGACAGGACTGAGTGGAAGTCTTCAAACAAAGTGTCTTCCATTGTCACGGTTTTACTTTAATGAACAGCAAAACATGTGCAATCGAGGGGTTGGGGTGAGAAAACATGGGGTTCTACCAATCTGCAAAAAGGGTGTTAAATCTTTCGTAAAAATGACATTGGGCAACTACCTCCCCATCTGCTTCCTCATTTTACCACAGCTCTAAAAGAAGGGGCATATATTATATTCCCACACGGGGGATTTTCTTTGATACGATATAGAAACAGGATGGGGTAAAAAAATAAATAAAAAGAATAACGCCCGAGTGAAAAATGATGAAGGGCCGGTGTGGGTGACCTCAAAGATGTTACGAATGGATGGAGTAGGAGGGTAGAAAAACAATTTTATGTAAGTCGTAACGGTTATATAATTTGTCATGCGAATGACGAACAGCCGACTCACCGCGTGACACATCGAAATACACATATTCCATCCTATTGTAAATCTGACAATCACGATCTTGAGCAGTACCATCTTTTGTCCATCTATGAAAGCATCCTACATTATTAAAATATCTCAGAATGAAAACAAAAATCAAAAACGTCACAATTTTTCACGGTCAACCCAACCGAAGAAATAAAGTAACATTCTCATATATGATATATTATTACGTTTCTTAATTATCGTTTTCATCAGATTAATATCTCATTGAAAGTCATGAATTAATTTTGTAGACGAGGAAAACCCCCATATTGTCCGGATCCTAATCCAGCTTCAACAATCAATTTCTATAAGATGGGAAACCCTGTAAACAGACATATTAACTTCGTCTGTTTTATAGTTCTAGCAGCGTTTTATTGGCGTGGGTTGTCAAGGAATTGTCAAGGAAAGGAGGGTCAAGGGATAGGTTCACGTTGTAATGAAAAGGGAACGGGATTGGTTATTGCGAAAGGATCAAGAAACAAATAAAGAGATCAGAAGTGGCCCACCTCCTTTCACAGAAGGGAAGCATGCACGGTCGAAAACAAATAATTATTTACAGGCGTTTTTCATTGATCAAACAACTAAAAAGATATATTAAAAGTTCAGCTTTCAAGATTAATTACAATAATAGGATAAACTGAACTTGGAGATATATAATTTTGATGGTGGACCGGTGAATGGTGACCACTCCTCACTATTGCAAACACTTATTTGATTATTCTTTACCTAACTTTTGTGCTATGAAATTATTTATTCTTTTTTCATTTTTGTTGTCCTTTTACTTTTTGTGTGGGTTGATTAGCTTTTTTTATATCTAGGCTTATTTTTAAGGAGTTTTAAAGAAATGTTCAAATTTTTTTGAACAACTACTTGGCGAACTTCACTTACTTTATCGTTGAAAAATCTATAAACGTAGGGCCCGTATCCGTTTTTTATGTTATCTGGCTGTTAGAATTACTTTTCTTGATGAGTAATGCCTTGGATTATCACATTACCTTGTCATATAGAATATCTGGTTATTAGAAGTGTCTGTTTGGGAAGTTTTTTCTCTTATAATACATTTATTTGTACACTCCCTCGCTTTTTCACTCTCACCGAAGCCTTTGAATCCATCGCTCATTCGTCACTCCAAACTCGAATCCCTTTCTTTTTCCATACATCCAATGTTTCCACTCATATTTTACCAATTAACTTCAAGTCCTCTCTATCCCTAACGGCCACACTTCCTCCTTCCATTTAAATCTGATGTTTCGCAAGGATCTATCATCTCTCCCATCTTTTTCAGCATCACATTAATGACCTCTCCGATTCCATCTAGTATCACAGCTATCACTTTTATGCTGATATCGCCCATATCTACCTGCCCTTCTATTTCTCTGAACTAACATTGTCCATCTTTAAGATCCAGAAATACCTTAATTCTATCAACTACTGGGTCAACAAAAATTCTTTCAACCTCAATCCTACAAAGTCTATAGCTATTATCATAGGATTACGCTATCTCCTCAAATCTCTCTTATCATCAATAACTAGCCAATTTCCTTTCGCCCCTCCGTTAAAATTTTTTGAGGTATCCTTCACCAAAACCTCCCCCTTGTACTCTTACATTATCTAAATTTCCCGTCGTTGTATTGCCTCCCTCATCAAATTCCGTTGGTCCTTTTCTCCTACTGTTACCACCTGTAAACTGCAGGTCTCCTCTCTCATCTTCGTTGCTAGATATGTTGCTTACAGTGGGCTTTCGGGGGAGGACAAGCAGAAACAGGTTTATATTACAGGTTTATATTCCGCACCCTCCAGGGTATCACAGCTGTATTCGGACCTATGCTGGGCTCTATCCCTCTTCCCAAAGTCTATTATTTCCTTTGTTCCTTCCTTTATCAGGCTTTAACACCCATCGTCCTCATTATATTATCCAGTCTATCCGATTTAAATCCTCTTTCCACTCCTGCAATACCTGCTCATCTTCCTGTGACCTAATCCTTGCCCGGCAAAAACTTGCACTTTTTAAACGTCTTTCCTTGTCCGAGCACCAAAATTCTGGAACTCTCTCCCCCTAACTATCTGCAATGCTGCTTCCCTTCCCTCTTTTAAACATTTCGTGTACGTCACCTCCTCTACCTTCAAACAGACTATATTTCACCACAGTTTAAATTTACTCAGTAATTATTATTTTTCTATGTTAATTTTGAAAGTAAATCGTTTTGGTTTTAACTCCTTTGGCTTTTGTTTTCTATAAGCCCGTTGTTATTATGTTGATCACCGCGACAAGGTTAATTTTTGTGCCAAAATGTAAATAATTTTTACTTTAACCTTTGTTATGTTATTATTCTTAGGAGACTCTACTGTCTCAGAATAAATTATTTCCTCTTCTTCTTCTTTTTCTCCCTTGGACTCTCTCTCTCTTTTTCCCTCTCTTTCTCTCTCTCGCACACACACTCACACACCCCTTCTAATTTTCGCTCTCTCTCTCTCTCTCTCTCTCTCTCGTTGGACAAAAACTGGATACATGTTATCATAATGGTAATTATAACGTATTTATTTTTATATAAACCAATTTAGTTAGAGATTAAAATTTAACTAACAATTTATTCTGTGAATTTTCTTTCAAATTAACCTAATGAAATATTTTTGTTAAAACTCATAATTATACGATCCCTTTTTATTTGGTTTACATTAAAATGAGTGTGTTGTATTTAATAAAAATAAAGATGAATACATATTATGAAATAAACAACAAAATATGTGTTCGGTTTTTGTCTTCGAGTGTATAAGTAAGCAATTGTTTAAAAGGTTTTTCTTTAATAACTAATAAAATAACGAGAAATATATAAGAAAAAACATTAAAAGTTAATACTGAAAAGCTTTATACTTATCGACGTAGTAACTTATTAACAATTTTATTAATATTTTATTAACACTGAACCAATATAATTATTTATGGAGAGAATATTGCCAAACGTTATTGCGAATGTACATTGGTTATTGTATTGATTCCGGTCCAAATAACCAGGATGATTGAATTGATTAAATAACGGATGATCCGAGTTGATTAGTTGTCATGATCCATCACACGACCAACGTTCGAGTTAGTCTTCCAAAAATGATTGGCCACGGAAAATTACTCTTATCACTCATCGGCAGGATAATTTAATTCAGAAATTTTTATTGTTTTTTTGTTGGTCAGTTCTACGGTTTTTCGGGTTGCTGTTTGATTGTGGATGGTTTACATCAAAAGTTATAGGAATTTATGGTGCATATAATTGATTATAAATGTTATCGATATTATTGAATAATGAGTGGAACATTTCGCTAAAAATTTTCAAATGAAACTGTCGACGAAAGAATAAACAACAATTGTTTTTAGTCCCTCTATGTTCCATAATTTAATAAAACACATTCTGGTGGAGGAGAGGTAAGGCTATTTGTTCTGGGTTCCAATCCCGGTATAGGAACCCTATAACTAACCACCTCGTGATAAAATCTCTTGACATCAATCTACCTTTATTCCCACCTGCAAAATGCTTCAAGCGTGGTGAATTAAAAATGGGATCCGCAACCTTCCCAAAAACAAGAGTCCTGGCCGTGATGTAATAACCTCTAAAATTCTAGCTTGCTACCAAAGCATAGTACTAATTAGTACGATTTACAACGCTCTTCTTAGTACTTACCTACGCTATGAACATATCCTTCAGCTTGATTCACAAGTTTAACTGACAAATACTTCTTCCTCTGATCAAAAATGTATTTGATAAGCTATCCCGCCTGCAAGAAACCTCATCGACTACCAACTTCATTCCTGATACTCAATTTATCCTCTATAATTACCATTCCAGAATTCATTAAATTATCGTGTTGAAAATCTCATCGCATTAACACAAGGGGTCTTTTTCTGTTCACCATTCCTCATCTGCCGACAGGGTCTACTGCTGAAATTCAAACCTGTCATTTCTTTTACATGCTATCATTTCCGAAAATCCTACCTATCTGATCGTATTATTGAACGAACCTTAATCTCTCCCATACGTTCTATACCCTCTCAAGTTCCTTAAGGGAGCATTCTAGGTCCGTTACTTTTCAGTATATAGACGGCAGATTTCCCTCAACATTTTAATTAATGAGCTAATCGACACATTAATGAGCTGCTGGTAAAAGGGGAAAAACTTTTTAACATTCTTAGGAGTTTTACAAGCTCTCAGTGGGGAGCAGACCCAGCTACAGGCCTACTATTTTACAAATCGGCCATCAGATCTGTGTTAGATTACGGAGCAATATTTTACGTCCAGTCGGCAGACTCCCACCTAAAAAAGGTACAAGTATTTATAAATAAATGTCTCCGTCGAATATTAGGGGCGTACAAAGCACTCCCATAATAACCATCTGTGCGGAGGCAGCCGAGCCACCGTTTAATTCCAGGATTAAAAATCTAGCTATCAACAAAATAATCAACTTGTACCAAAATGATAGCCCATTGTGTCCAAAATAGCTGCCTTAGCATCGCAGGATCTAACAAGCAAGTTCTGGAGGTATAAAAGGTCACCACCGATTGTCGATGCTTTCGTTAAATCTGTTCCTCTCATCTACTCAGTGTTTCAGAGAACTCTAGACCCAATCTACAGCTTTGGTGCCCCTTCCGCCATCATAACACCTCGGTGTATATACCTGCGGGACTATTCGGGGTTTCCTCGATGGAATTTCATAACGGCTCCGCAGGCGGATCACTGAATCGGTCCAGGTTCCCCGGGGTACCCAAGGCTCCGTGGTTTCAAGGATGCGGGGCAACTCGAGACTTATATACCGTAATTACATGGATCAGAAGCAATCATGGCTTATGGGGTGCTCATAAATCATAAATAGAAGAATGTCCTGAGGGAATCTGCCAATTGTGCTTCCTGTGACTGTACAGAGGTTACGAACCAAATAATTATGGAATGCCCAGAATACAAGGAAATGAGACAGAATCTCATCAGTGGCATCGAATCATTGGTTGGTGTGGTCAGACCTTTTTCCTTGAAAACTTTAATTACATCTGGGAGAAGAGACATATACCGTCTAATTTATTGTTGAAAAAAAAAGACTTGAAATGGTTGTACCCTTTTTACCGAAAGCAATACTTCTTTACTTTCTTCAGATATCAGATGTTACCTTCCCATTCCTCCCTACATATATAATATCCTAACCTTAGCTTATCTATAAGCTCCACTGTCACACTAATCAAACTAGCTCCCACCTTTCTGACTTCTATCCTTACTTCACCTTCTTCTTAGTAAGATTGGAACTCCAAAAAAAGTCTGATTAGGAAGTTGGCACCTAGGTCAAAAAATCCATAACCAGAAATAAATTTTGGTAAATAAAAGTTGGAGATGTTCAATTAAACTCCTAATTATATTCACATCAAACAAACAAAGAAATCGAGAAGCTTGAAATTCCAATATATGTTCTTTATCCTCAAACAAAAATATACTCCCGTCAGTTTATGTGAAACAAATTGGACTCGCTGCAGCAGATCGCGTGAAAGTACTTGGGACTGTGCATAGACAAGAGGTTGATATTTCTTTAATTTCATTTACCCGGCGTAAAATGGCAAAGTTGAAATACAGGTAAAAGACAACTAAAAAAATCAAACAATACCAGGATCCTTCCGTACAAAAATTAAAAATACTCGATCACCGATGAATGTTTTGTTTGTTTACTAACAAAAATATTATTACCCTACTCTCAATTCATACCTCCGAATTTTTTATGTGACTGCTCTAAACAAGTCCTGCTTCATAAAATTCCAAAACCCATTATCTGTGACCTTTTCCGTCTCATATTTCCTGTCAATCCTGATAGGGTTCAGTCGTCGCTGTATCATGTTCATTCATCGGGTTCTTGTTATGCAGTCTATAATGTTGATCATCGATGGGTGGCGACACTTTCAAGGTCAACATTTATGTTTTTACATGTATGCTATCTTCTTAACGCAAACATTGATACGATTGTACATTAACAAAATAACTTTTGTATGAGTTTATCACATGCATAAAGTAGTAATGTTTCCCTTTATCTGCCCATGTCCGTTGGCGGTTCATTTTTTCGCTAATATGGACAAAATCGAGGGTAAATATTTTTTTGGTAAAGGGAGGGAAATTTTCCAATTTTTTACATATCGTTATGGAAAGCCGTTAAACATCGATACAGACCGAACGGCGGAAAATATAACACGCAATAAACTATTTATCGGAATTTATTGCTTCCGGATCAACGAGAAGCGACGCCAATTACGGATAGAGGTATCAGTCCAAGTCAGAGATAGAAAGTCAACCGATGTTGAATAATTCATGGGGGCGGTGTAGGGGCAATTGGGACTCCTGCTGGCCCGACGGCTCGGCTTTATGTCCGGCTCTGGAATTTCATATGGGAATGAGTGAGAGAAGAGGAATTTTGTCACTCCGAATTTAAAGAAAAAATAGTAATAAATTGGTTACATGGAAAACTTTACGAACCAGGTTGATCTATAGCTTAATAGGTAATAACTAACAGTAAAAATACAAATTTCAGCCATTTACCACATAGTCATCACGAAATCAAATCCTTACTCACGTTTAGCTTTGGGTCGAAGGAATACCAGAAAATTTGAAACTCATAAAAAAAACATACATCAAAATGTAGACTTATGTACTGCATGACTTGCTAATAAACTGTCATCAGTTATAGTACTTATATAAAGCACTAAACTGTAGATGATACATAAGATTATCCCTTCCTCCCATTAAAGTCTGGGGTAGCCCAAGGCTTTAGCATCTCTCCTATCATTTTTCCATTTATATCAACGACCTGCCCTACCCCATTCAGTTCTGTAACTATCACCTATATGCCGATGACTCCCAAATATACATTTCTTTTCACCCTTCCGATCTTCACTCGGCCATTCTCAAGATCCAAAAAGACTTAAACTCCATCAACGATTGGGCACATAAAAATTCCCTAGTTCTCAATCTGTTCAAATCCACCGCCATAATTATCGGGTACCGGCAACTACTCAATTCCCTCCCATCTCTCATGCTAAATAACCATTCCATTCCCTTCTGCTCCTGGGTTAAATACCTAGGAGTAGTCTTTGACCAAAACCTTTCCTGGCATCCTCACATTTCCCAAATTTCCCGCCATTGTAATGCCTCCTTCAGCCTTGTTCGACGATCCTGGCTTCTCTTACCTTTCCTCACCCGCAAACTCCTTGCATCTTACACTTCCCTTCTTCAATGAAAGCTGTGTGGCATACGGTGGTCTCTCAGAGGGGGGAACGCACGATTGAAGCGTATTATGAATTGTTGCGTAAGTTTCGTGTTTGGCACTCCACGGGGGTCCCGGGTGTCGGGGTTGTATTCCCAACTTTCCTGGCTATTCCCCTCCTTCCGTGCAAAGTATTTCCTAGGTTGCTTTCTTTTCCAGTCCATCCACATTCGTCGTCCTCCTTACATCACCCAATCCCTCCAATTCAACTCCTCACATCACACTCGTAACACCCGCTCATCCCCAAACGACCTTATCCTTCCGCAACATACAACCCATACCTTTCTGACCCGAGCCCCTAAACTCTGGAACTCCCTTCCCTTCTAAAACGTTAAACATGTAAGAGGAAGGTAGACATATTGGTAGATTGTCAGATAGACGTTTAGACATACTAAACTACTCCTTGCATTTTTTGTCTATGGCACTGCTGAACTACCCTCTGACCTCGATCCTACAGTTACTTCGGAAGGTCTGCACAGACATCATATCAACCAAATTGGTGCAACAGTGTTCCTATCCACAAATCTGACTGTTACGTTGGATTTCGCCAAGATTATGGCTTAGTATGTAACAGCATACGACTGAAACAAGAATACCTAAACAGAAGTTACTCCAAAAACTGATGGGACGAACATTTATCGACGAAAAAAACAATTAAACAATTTATAAAACTCTATTACAACCGATTTGGACAGACAGTATAGAGTTGCGTGAAACTAAACCAGCTAAATCTTTGATAATCAAACGATTCCAATCAATTATTAGAATTCTACGATCAACTTTAAATGGTCCGTATTAAGCCGCAAATACGACCATCCAGAACGACCATAAAATCAAAATGGATAGCTAAAGGGATATTCAACATTCCACCATCGCCCCTCTCACACTAAACACTCACGCGAATAAATACGTACAATCGCAGAATACAAGATCAGACTCAAAATTATATATGCCATTACCCTGGTGTCATGGGAACAGACGTCAATATTTCAGAAGGTTTTCTATCATGTAAAATTGGATTAACAAGTCCTGATTGTCCAAATTCTTGAGATATTTAACTTTTCAGGTTACTAACTTTTTTCCACGTATCACATAAAATTTCACTAAAATGATGGAATGAGCAATGGAAACTCTATTAAATGCATTTTGAAAATTTTTGCGTTTCATGATAAAATTTAGCGAGTTTCCGTTGTTGTATTATAATTTTTAAGTATGATTTTTTTGGGTTATGTAAATGCTGACAGTTATGACGCTTACTGATAATTACCCGCTAATGAGCTGTAAACACATGTACTTAATTTTCGAATGCAATGATGCTCAATGAAAAATTAATATTTCATTGCTAAAAAAATTCTTTGTTACAATCTATTAAAAAATGTTCATTAAGAGTTTGAAACTTACATTAAAAATAATAATAGCAATACGACTTAAACAAGAACAATTGACATTTTGGAAGGAGAATTGAAAATAAGAAAATGCAAAAGCTTTAGAGCGCCGGGAAGTCGGTAAGGAAACGATGGCAGGCTTTCTTCTTCAAGGAGGTGGACATTTTACATATTTAATTTAATTCTTTGAAGCTTGTTCTTTTTCCTGTTCAATTTTGTAGCAAAAAGTGTTTTCGTTTACTTTGTATTACTTTATTGTATTTTTGTAAAGGAATTTAAAAATTTTATAACCTATTTTTTTAACCTATGTAACCAAAAATATCAATTTTTAACAAATTGAATAAATTAAATGGTAATTTTATATTGGTGATGACTGACCGTTGAGAAATTTGTTGGTGAAAATGTTTGCTTAAAGTTGCAATAAAAAATAAATAAATTAGTTGAAAAAATTATATATAAATCAAATAGTTTTCAATTTTCAAAGTTTTTGCTATTGGTGTAATCAAATTTTAGTAGGGTTGACATTTTGTAAGATACAAAAATAATTTATGGAATAAAGTTTTTAAAGGTTGATAAAAACAGATCTTAACCTAACAACCCTTCACGGTGTCTTAAGAGGAAATGGCCATGGTATTCAACATCTGATAAATAGTTATAAACAGTGACGTGAAGTGCAATTGAAAAAGTAAAAAATAAAAATAAACAACAAAAAATGAAATAAAATGCACAAGAAAAGAAGCACAACGAAAAAACGGTGCGTTTAATGCATTAAATAAAACTGAACCCGAATACAGTTGCAAAAAGCGTCATTAATTTTAACTTAATCCACAAACTAGAACAGCAACAGAATCATTTAATAATTAATTACGTATCGTCATTTCAACATTTTTTCAAAATATGTATATTAATTCAATAAACAATAACAAATGAAATAAAAAGTACAATAAAAGAAGCACAATGTTAAAACGGTGCGTTCTTCTAATGGTTAGGCTAAACAAGCAATGCTCGGCAGCAAGGCTGAAATGTGGGTGTTAGGCGCCGCCATTTTACATGTATTCTCAGTGAACAAAAATCTTAGCTTCTTTTACATTTTTATTTATTTGCTGTCTTCATGTCAGCGTGGTGATGAATGCGAAATTCATACGTTTACTATCATTTTTGTCTGCCCATCCTCACTTGGTTGGCGTTAATTTCGTAAAATGGTATTTTGTCTGGGTATTAAACGCCTAGCTTTGATAAACGGCTAAATTTCAGGTTCAGACGCCCTGAGATGCACGGAGAAATTGCACAATTTTACACAGCTAGCCCGGCTTAGTTATTATTAATAATAATTTCTATCTCTTCTTCCTTACCCAGTCTTTTATAATCAAACATACATAAACAAAAACAATATCTTACTAACACTCTCCATCACAACATACAACAGTTGCACATCTACACCGAAAATACACACTTTGACTGAGTACAAATATTTTGATTAAACCTAAAATTTCTTTATTGTGTACATCATTTTATAAATTGATATAAATATCTTATATATATTTGTATAATTTAAACAATGTTTATAAATCCCAGTCTCTGAAATTGATCGCAAAAACGATCGAAACGTTGGCATGATAAAAAAAATGTTTTTCTAAACCTACATCACTCCAGACCTCTAATAAATTATTAATTAACGGTCACTAAATACTACACACTCACAGAAACATTAGTTTTGAAAGTGAAAATTCTTATAGTAGTTTAGTCCTATATGTGATGACTAACTGAATGAAAATTGTATATAAAAGGAAAGATTGTCAGCATGTTGTGGTGAAAGTTCACATAGTTTAAAGTTAGTCCCGGTTTTATTCCAAAGATAACGAGGAAAGTAGACAAATACATTTTCGTCTGTCGACCTAAGTACATAGACAAAAGTTAACAAAAGAGGATAACAAATTCTGCTTGGCTATGCAGATATAAAATATTAATAGCTAAAGTTCTTTTTGCTATAACAACAAGAGCATGGAAGTTTTTACCCTTAAGTACTAAATATATAAAATTTATGTTAACACTTGAGGCTTATTTTTAGGTTTCCTGTTTTTTGCTCAGATATTTAGTTCATTTTCTTCAACACGACTACTTAAACGAGTTCTTTAGGTTTAATAGGACTGAGATCTTTAGGAATAAAACTGAAATAATAGGAAATAGCCGAGCTTTAAGCCCAAATCAGTCGGAGATTGGACTTGCAAGAGACAGTATCTGCACTTTTTAATAAATTAGAGTTCAGGTAGTTGCAATTACGTGAAATAGATCATAATTCACACCTCTAACGTGGGCTTCCGGCCCGTCGCGGCCCCGGTGAATTTTTTACCGGCCTTGCCCTCCCGAAACTGCCGACGAAAACCGCCGTTGGGCCCCCATCAAACGGCCTAACATATTTTATCACCGGTTTACTGCGACGCCGAGTGCATTAAGTATGAAGGTTCTGGGCTGCAAACCCCCAGTCGGTGTTATATGGCCACGATACCTACCCTACTACTCTCACTCGGCTTACATATTGATAGGCGTGCAATATTGATGCCAACCTTCGCAAACTACAACTGTAAACGTGACTATAAACTTGACTTTCGTTAACTCTGGAATAAAAAAGTGATATTGCAGGCTATTCCGTGACCGTTGGCAATTAATGTTAATGCCTCACTGGTCACACGAAAAAACATTTCTCTTTTATAAAAGGTCGTCATACTCAAAAGCTTTAAATTTAAATGAAAGGTTAAAAATCATTTAACCAAGCCTCAGTAAAAAAGCCAGTAAGACTAAAAAACATTTCGTTTACCACCATTACTTCTTTAAAAAAAAACAACTCACAAAATATCAATTAAATACAAGCAAATGTCATTGTTTTTACTATTTTTTATTGTGGATACTGGAAAGTAGGGGTGGTTCATCGTAAGTCTGGATATTTTCACCTCATTGTATTTATTCCTATTTTCTTTTCCAGGCTTCCATCAACATGTGTGTATAAAGATATTTTTCATTGAAAAAGCACATTTTCAAAAAATGTAGGGCTAAAATTCGCTGAGATTCCAACCCATTCGGAGCATCCATTGATGGCTTTTTATTAATCATACTTCCCCTATACGCATCCAGAGTCTGACGCCCTAAAAGCCCAGTGGTCTCTTGCAAAAGCCAAAGAATGAAACAAAACTACACAGCAGCTGTTTAAAAAAAAGAGCCATCCTTTCCAAGCAGTGAATTGATATACACACGTCATTTATTTGCATTAAACTAAACCGACTTCATGGTGGCGACTCTACTGGCTCCATCTAGTCCTAAACGGTTTATGTGTAACACAAATCATTTTCGACTTCACTCCATCAACAGTGAGAAACTGACGAGTGACAAATAATGAAACACAACCCAACGAGAATATCAACAAGAATCATATGTCTACATGCTCAACATGTGGTTGTGCTGACAGAGCTGAAATGAAAAAGTTTGAGATTGAGCGTAACAGGAGAGGCAAGCAAAGTAAATTTAAAAAAAACAACGAATAAATAGAAAGTTAGCGTGAGAAAGAAAAAACGTTTAAACAAACCGGTCCGTAAAAGCAAACAGAAGAAATACACGTAGGTTATAAAAGATTTATGTATTAATAGAATTAGAGAAAACTGAGAGGGAAAAAGGTATATATATATATATATATATATATAGAGAGAGAGAGAGAGAGAGAGAGTGAGAGAGGAATTATTTCATTTGGATTGGGTTTCTCTCAAACATGTGTCAGCTTCATTATCTTCAGTGGGAAAATGTATAAACGAAATATAAACCAGTGGCAATAGATGTACTCAGTAAATATATTACTGTTTTGACAACCACCCCAAAAATGAGAGAGAAGAATAATGGTTTTGAGCGTAGCCCGCAGAGAAAAGCAAATCAAAGAAAAATAACAAGTGAAAAATAAAAATTATAACGTGTGATAAAAAAACATATATAAAGGCGAAGATTGTGATGTATCAGTGCGCTCATAGCGAGAGGGAAAGAGAGATGAGTGATAGAGGAACGAAAAAATGGGAGAAAGAGTGAGGAGGGAGCGAGATAAACTAGAAGACGGACCCTGTTCAGTGGCATGACTGTGTGAAGCGCACACTATAACTTAAACCAGCGAGAATAGATAGAACAAGTGAACTATGTCCTCCAGTCTCTCATTAAAGTTATCAATTATCACCTAATTTAAACAAGCCCAAGGTAGAATTCCTTTTCTTCCTGCTATACAAAGAAAAGCTACATAAGCCGCTTTTGTCTAAATAGATTGTTCCTAAAACCAAGTCGTGGAAAAATGGCAGCTATATTATATTCTTTGATTCTACTCTCAAGTAATTAACTATTATTATTTTATCTCAATCCGTTTTTAAAAAAGGTCATCTTATAGTTCAATGTTCAAATTTCCTTCCTGTTAGCTATCTCCTAAACAGTCCTGTCAAAATTCTTTACTTTCACCATCATCGCTTCAGACCCACTATCCCAGCAATAAACGTCTGAGTTCTTGGAGATCTTCCATATGTGCCAATGAATTAATTATATATAGCTTATGAACTTTCTTAAATGAACAAACCAAAGCAAAGAGATCACTAGAATGAAAAAGAAAGATAAATGAATCTTTGATTGGAAAATAACAACCTTTGTGAAATAAAAATCAGGAATATAGAATAGCTGGCATCAAATAGAAGAAGAAGCCATTTTTTTCTTTTTCCATTTTCTAGCATGATTAAGGTTCATATATTTCAACGCCATCAAGAGAGTCACATAAAGGCACACTTAGCTAAACAGTTTTTCTAATCAGTTCTGTAACAGTATGTATCCCATCTTTTCGCTAAATAGTGATGTGAAATTTATTCAATAGTCCGTTTTTTTTGTCTTTCTCTTAAATTAACAGTACATAAAAGACGAAAAAAGGACTATTTATCGTTTTGCAAACTGTGTCACGACACGAAGAATGACACATCTACATGAAAACATCTACATACAGAAAACAAACACTTTGAGTGAGTATAAATAGTTTGATCGAATATAAAATTTCTAGCATTGTATAAATTCATTATTTTTCCATATTTGTATAATTTAAACTTTTGAATTTTTAATTAATTTTTTAACATTTTTTTTAAATTTTCAATTTGATTAATGATATTGGCGTAGCTAAGGCTGAGTTTACGTATGTCTGGTACCAGACCGCATCTCACGATTTCTGAATAATTATTTTTGGAATGTTGAAGTCGAAATTGTGTTGGTGTTCAAAGTGGTGGGTAGCGAGTGCAGGAGGATTTTGTTTGGGATTTTTGCAATCATAGGTACTTATCTAATCTAATATCTCACTGGCGCTCTCAACATGACACACAAGAATTACACATCTATACGAAAAACAAACATTTTGAGTGAGTATAAATGTTTGATTGAATCTAAAATTTTCTAGCATTGTATAAATTTATTTTTTTTAATCTAAAATTTTCTATCATTGTATAAATTCATTTTATTTATTTATTTTTTCAATCTAAAATTTCTAGCATTGTATAAATTCATTTTTTCACATCCTACATGTATCTGTAAAATTTTACCAATCTTTATAAATCCCAGGCACTGAAGATAATATCAAATAAAGATCGAAACGTTAGCAGAATGAAGAAAATGTTTATCTCAAACCTACGTCACACCAGACCGCATCTCACTATCTCCTAATAATCGTTTTGCAAGCTGTTCTATAATGAATCCCTCCCCTAGTTACATACCCATGACCTTTTCTAATTAATTTATCCTTATAACCCTTTCCTTCTTCATTTATGAAATTTGTTATGTGACGAAAATATCAAAATTAACAATTTGTACAAAGAAGAAGAACAGATACTTCAAACTACTAGTCAAAATGGTGATTTACATAAAAAAATGAAAATATAAATGTTATGCTAAGTTAAAATTTTAAAGTGTTAGAAAAAAATTAAGCATATTAGTAAAACCTTTCAAGAGTTGAAAGGCTAGATAATGTCGGTACAAGAACGAATAAAAGCTCGAAGACGGACGTGTGCTCAACGTTGCGAGAAGTATTCAATTGTGGTAAGAGTGGAATTATAATACATAATATAATGCACGATTTAAATGAATTTCCATAACAATATGTCAGAGGGGGTCCGTGATTGCCATAAGGGAAGAAAAGCCTCTTTGAAAAAGCGAACCATGATCCACCCCGCAGAGCCGCCCTTTCTAATATTGCAAACTGTTTGCAGTTGAATTGTGGACTTAAAAATTCGGGATTTAAAAAGCGACTTGATAGTTACGTTATTATTTAATAACGATTTCATTCAAACAATTGCTTAATTTTTTTTCAAAATTTATATGGATGTATACAAAAGAAGAAGATGTTTTTTAAAATATTAAAGCGTAAATTGTTTTTCTTGCCAACGTGGCAGCCACCAAATCCCTAACTGGTACAGAAGGCCTCCTTGGGTCGTATTTGGACAGGAGTAATGGCTAAATAGACCATTCCGGTTTATACGGAATAAGCGAGTAACTAAAATCTACGGCCAAACTTAGCAAATCCCACTAGCATTTTGTTTATAAACCTTTAATAGTAATTTATGCATAAAGGACTATTAGTTAATCCCGAGTATTTATCATAAATTACGGATTTACGAGAGACGTATTTCTCTTTCCTTAATTTTGAACGTTAATAACAAACTTATCTAAAATTATTTCTTAAAAAACTTTTGCTTGATTTAACTTGATATCAGTGTCGAAAATTGTATCAAAATATAATTATCCGTTAGTTCAATACAGATTGAATAAACGAAGGGTATCATGGTTCTTAGTAGTAACAATACTATCACATTAACAGTCAGGATTAACTCTTAAATTCATTTCAATCATAATTCCGTATTTGCAATAAAAAAAAATAGGAGGACTTTGTCATATATCACAAACGTCAGGTTTAATTAGTGGCACAGATAAACATAAGCTAAACCAGGGTTACATGATTATTTACAATATAATTTACCTATCCAAATGGTCAGGACGTTTGGTCGTATAAACTAGACATAATAATTTGTCCGTAACGAATGTCAGTGATATAAAATACAAAACGAGCTTAGGCAATTTTGACACTTTGAGCTTGTTCAAGCTTATAGGACTATTGAATGTTGAAAGGTTTTAATGAACGGCTCGATGGATGGATTTTTAAAATCAAAGCGTCTTGTTAAGCCAATTAAAAATTCTTCATCTCGTTGACCAGGTCAACGATTCACTGATATGATATGCTTATTTTATCGCGTCACAAGAATTGGAGTTTCATGACCAACTTATAATATGAAATTAAGACCAATGAAATTTGTTTCTACAGAAACTTTCATACCTACATTCATATAACCTAACTGGCAGTGTGGTAAAAAATAAGAGAATAAAAAAAATTAGACTTCACCCTCAGCCATTCATCTCTACTATATTGTACAACAATCTGATTCTCTTCCAGCCACTAATGTCGTCAGTGCTATCCGATTCTTTACATGGATAAAATACTTGTTTGGAACCCCCACACTAAATTCATTAGAATGTAAGTGAACAGAAATAAACTTCTTAAAAGACTATTTGTCTAGTCTAATCCTACGTAAAGACTTACAAAGTAAATGGCGATGCGACTCCTTGTTTTAGTGCTTGAAGGGAAAATATTGGAAAATCCTATGCTGGTACATTCCTTGAAGTAACGGACTTGAAACGTTTGGCATGACGGATTATTATTTTTATTAACCTGCCCGACAAATATTGCCAGTCTACTCTATTCCATTTTTCCAATTAAATATGTACTACTCAAAATTAATTTTAACTGTAATTTGACCGTTGGTGGCAATGGGAAAACACCGGTTGATATTTGGTTAGTTGAACTGCTTTTATCACTGGGCTATCGTGTTGGTGTTGTCCCCCGTGGATATGGTAAAGCAACATCTTATCCGGTATTCATCAATAATTACATATCGATAAAGGAGAGCGGCGATGAGCCAGCTTTAATTTATCGGCGAACTGAAGGTGCCAGTTGCAGTTGGACAACTATCACATCAAATCGCGCTGATTGTTTAAATATTTTAGGTATTGCTTGCAATATTGCTGCTATTAATAACCTCGAATTAGATAAAGTAAACATTCATCCGGTTAAAGGCACTGATACAAATGCTTTCCTGACCATATTGAAGCACCGGCGCCTTGTCGACGTTTTTTACGGCGCATAATAAAGGGGGTTGATTTTAATGTTCGAACCCCTAACTGGATGAGAAAAAAATTCTGTCGCGGCGTGAACGTACTATTGATCCCTTGGTTGATATTAAGAACTAAAAACTCTAATAGGTAAATTTATGGGACATCAAACGGACTGAATACTCTAAAAACAGAGATCTATACAATTCTAACTCTGAGCTCCAGGTCCTGAAGAAATTGCAGATAATGAGAAGGAGATACCAGCTATAAGGAGTGTCTAGGAACCGCCAGGACAACCAAAGGAGCTAAAAACTGTAACAGATATGAATATAACATGGTAACTAACATGGTACTGTGAAATACCACTACCAACAGATGACCAATGTGGAGTATGTCTAGAAGAGACAGAGAAAAAATCATATTTTATGTATCTGCCTTGCGATAGCTAGGAAAAGGCTATGATACCAAGGAAAGCATTCGTACCATGTATAGACCTAGATATCATAACCCTGAAAAAAATCCTTTACATAATTAAAGAAATGAAATTTTTTTCAAGAAATGCAATAGCGGGCACAATAGATTAAAGTTCGAAACTGATAAACTCATTACGACAACTGGAGATTACCTACAGATAGGATTTCTCGGACAGTATCTTCCACCTTTGGATAGTCAACTTGTTTCCTTATGAAGTTCATTTTATACATTTCATACAAAAGAAGAAATTTCCGAATGGCTATTTTCGCGACGAACCAAGTAGAAAACAACCAGGACGTTTTCTCTGAAGAAGTTTATCAGTCAGAGGATTTTTCCAATGGGGTCCATGTGATGAACAATTGTGAAAATCCATCAAGAATTATTCAACAAAAAGTGAATACATTTTCTTGTCGTAGAGTGTACGTGCATAGCTCAATAATATTATGTTTTTCCTGTTAAATCAATTATAAGAGAACAGTTTTATAGCTTTTAACTTCCCTAAAATCAGGTTTTCCCCCTATAAGTATTTACCATTTGCCATTACGTCCATCCCGTAATTAAATTGACTGAGGCCACATTTCGAGGGCGGGGGCTGATGGGTTTCGCATCTGAATTTCCGATATTCGATTAAAGTCCAAGTCGTAGATTGATGAGGTGTTGGGGAGCGGTCAAATCAACTGTGGAACTGCTGAGCTGCGTCTGAATCACCCTGGATCAACGGCCAATTATGATTCATCCTCGGCATTCCACAGACTGCCTCCTGTAAACCTCGCTCTCATAGAATTGACGAGTATGACGAATCGGGAAGGCCGCAATATGGAATTCTTTCTGTTAAGAATCAATTTCTACCCGGCATGTTATTTCTATAACATAAATTCCACAAACGCTGAAAGCCGAGTAAGACGACATTTTTATTATAGAAATATTTTTCAACAATACCAGAACACTTTGGCAACTATATATAACAGAAATTTGTAATAAACAGTTATGTGGAAGGTTGATTAGGTGGATGGATATTTCCAACATACAAGTGTTAAGAAAGAAGGAGAATAAAGGGAGAAAGCAAAAGCTTATTTCCTTCTTTACACAATTTTTCTTTTTCACATGTTTGTGAATTACATTACTTACAGCAGGGCCAGGGTTTTATATTTTTTCTCTTTTTCCTTAAATATTCCAAATATCAAATTAGTAAAAACACAAATCTAATGATTACTGTCTCTAGTTTATGTAAAGCTATGTAAATAGTTTTTCGTATTTGCCTCCTTGTTTTGGGTTCGAATCCCGTCTAAGCCCAGGGAATTTTAATTGGTAATACTATTTAAAACTTAATAATATGTACAGAGGTATATGTACCTCTCGCATAGTGGGCCGGATCGCGATGTTTCAGAAAATGTACAAAATAATCAAACCCAGTATTAAAAGAATTAAATTATGAGCAAAGCTTACATTTTACGTAATATTAGAAGAGCTACAAATTGTGGAAATATTCTGATATTGAGTCCACAATCTAACATTTTACAAAAATGCATTATTATATTTTTTTTTAAATTTTGTTAAAACAATTAACTTTACTATATAAAAATACCTTTGAAAATAGTATATAGTAATGTGTTCAAGTGATTATTAAAAATGTTTTCATAATAAATTTTAATTATGGTAGTTTAAATCAATTACTCAAAAATAGCTCTCAGTTACACGGAGCTCTTATTATCTGGTCAGACGCCCGTTGAACAATTATTCGATTCACAATTGACAAAACCACATGATAATTTTATTAAAACAAAGGGACTTTTGCCAATTGGTGTAATAGGGGGGTATTAAAAATTTTACATAAATTTGATGCATACATTATTATTTGTAATGAATAGAGAGAGTGAGAGAAGTGGAGAACGAAGAAGTTATAGTGAGAGAGATGAAAAAAAGAAAGAAAAATCCAAGAACAAGGTAGAAATGAAAGCAGATAGATAGAGAGAAGATGAAGAGAGAAAATGAGGGGAGGAGAAAGAGCATAAAAGAATAACGGAACGAGTGAATGGAAAAACGATAAAGTTTTTCGATAAAGGTAGATCTATAATGCAACAATACGGAAAATGAGATGTGAATATGACTATAAATATTCACAAACGTAAGGTAAGGGAGTTTTACACGTATTTTGTGGTGCTAAGTATACTTGTATATGCTAAAATACAGTGTGAGGGTTTCGATGATCTATGAATGATAGATAAAGAAAGAAGAGAGTGAAAGAACAGAGAGAGAGAGAGAGAGAGAGAGAGAGAGAGAGAGAGAGAGACAGAGTGAGTGAGAGAGAAACTTATAAATACATATATAGATTTGAATGAATAAATGCTTTATTTACACAAGAGTATATACATTAACTTCACATTTCGTGAAAGCTATTATTGACAATTGCCTTAGCGTCTGTCGAGTTGCCTACACATTTGTAAACCGATTTTTATTACTTAAGTTATATTTATTTGATTTTAGAAAATGAAATGGTCGATCGGATATTTTCTGTAATTATGGGCGTGAATAAGGAACGCCATAAGATTCTTCCAGTTATTCGCTCCATTAAGGTTTGCGATGGTTTATCCTGCTTCAGTTTTCCAAAGCACATCTTGCGGAACTTTTTTAGAACAGGGCACACTCCCACGAAGTGAAATATGTCCTCTGGGATTAGTGGTTGCATAAGGAGCAAATGATGACGTGGTCCTGTGCCCACTGTTGGCATATAACACCTCGCCCTTAAGACCAAATACACCTCATAGGCTGTCGTACTAGAGCAATTTATGTAGTTTTAACCTATGTCTAAATCCATTTTTGGTCTATATCGTTCATTTTGATTGCCTTCCACTTTTTAATCATATCAGTGATATAAGAGGACTTCAGTTGTAGAGAGATTTGGTAGATAGGTGAGATAACAAAATAACAAAAAACAGAAAAAAACATGAGTTTTAAATGCTTTATTCATTAGCGTAATCAAATTAACATACAAAATGATTAATATTTTATGAGGTATATGGTTAGTTTATTAGAATAAAGGTGTGTATAGGGTAGTTTGTTAAAAGTTCAGAAAGGTCCTAGAACTACGAAAAGTGAAAAATCTCGAATACAATTGAAAAACAGACTATACAAAATAAATAATATTTTGTTCCATTTGACATGCACAATAACCACGTGAAGCATTGACAACTGTTCTGACAAATGAACATCCTTTATAATAAAAGTATACCTCCTAAAAATATCCAGTATATTGATATAATAATTTTTGATAAAATGTCAATGTATAAATTCCATTCGACGCTTTCTTTTTTCTTACCAATTATAACTTAAATAATGAAGTTGTCATGAATAATGAAATTTCCATGTTAATGTGAACTATGTAAAGATGTTGACTGAGCTTTTAGTCTATGCAATGTCCTTTTTTAGTTTTTACAGTCGTGTCTGTTTGAAATGGCAAGTAGGAGATTCGACCTGTCGTGGTAAACCAGAAACGAAGCCGTTTAACGACCTCCTAAAGGATGTGGTCGAGCTTTTCCCCTCTCAAACCACAAGTGCATTAGGGGGAACGGGTCGGAATAAGCACCTCTTCAATCTGTAGACTGTTAAAAAGTAAAAACAATTAGAATTTTAGTAAACTGTTTAAAAACAAGGTGAATCCATGTTAGTAATTTTTTACTGGTACAGCAATCAAACCTTATAGTTTCGATAAAAATTCAATTGTTCCCGAGGAGAATGGTATTAGAATGTACTACAAACACTTCCTACTTATAAGTCAAGCCTTCCATTCTGGTACGACTGAATGGTATAAATGAAGCACAAAAGTTTATATTATACTGTAAAACACTTAACCAAGGATTTGAGCAAAACGAATCTACAGCGAAAATGAAAAATGTACAATAATAAAGTGCAATAAATAAATAATTGGTTTGTTGCTTCTTGCCTTTACAGTATTGTTTATGAATAATCAAGATTCCGGTACGATCACATTATGAGGAGAAAAAATATTTTTTTATTTTAAGATTTTGACCTGTACTATTGTACTCATTAAGACCTGAATTGTAATATTTCCTATGATTTGATATGGGGATCTTGATGCGTAAGTATGAAGCCTGGTCGGGGAAATTTTTGAAATGAACTTTTAATAAAATTAAATTCACAAGTTTTCGTGGTCCGTTTGACCAATTAATATCATTCAATTAATTAAGGTTTTGAGTTGAGATAAAAAAGTCAGTGTCACGAGCTGGATTCGAACCAACGACCTTCGGCTTGATACGCCACTACTCTACCACTTGAGCTATCGTGACTTCAATCCACTCGGGCACTAACTTCCCATCTCAACCTCACCTTTTTGAATATTCTCTCCTTTTTGCCATTTTTCAACTGTCGTGTAATCAATTTGATTCTCGGCGATAAATGAAATGGCCACGGAGAGCTTTAGTGAAGTATACTTCATTTTAACTCATTAAATCATTTTAATCAAATATTATTTCATGATATGGTCAGGGCAGACTATTTTATGAACGACTGTAGCACGATTGTAATATTCTATTGGGAATAAATTAATTTTAATAAAAAAATCTAGTTTATTTTTGGTGCAAAAAGTGAACTCATGTTGTGTCTTTTAAAAACATTCCTAACAATATGGCTAAAAACTTAAACGGAAGCTAAAAAAAAACTACATGACGTCTCATTCAAAATTTATATATCTAACACCAGGCGAACCACTGACTACTCGCTGTGGAAGGCCATAAAAAAATTAAAAGGACAATCGCCCAAATTCCTACATTAAAAGAAGAGGATGGTACCTGGGCGAGAGACAGCAGAGAAAAAGCCGAATGTTTGCTAGTTACTTTGCTGAAATCTTCAAACCAAATAAGAACATCAATGGCAGCTTACTTGAAGTAACGACTACTCCACTAGAAGAAAATATAAAGCTAGTTACTCCTAAAGAAGAAGCACAAGAAATTAAAAATTTACATGCTAAAAAGACGTCAGGATATGACCTTATCACTGGAGAAATACTAAAACAATTGCAAAAAAATTTACAGTTAAACTAACATACCTATTTAATGCTGCAATCAGACTGAAATATGTTCCCAGCATCTGGAAATTCGCAGAAGTCATTATGATGAAAAATGAAACAGGAAAACCGGCGTTGTCAAATCACGTAGACCAATCACGCTACTACCGACAGTGTCTGAACTCTTTGTAAAGTTATTATTAAAACGAATAAAACCCATTGTAGAAAAAAAGAATATCATCCTTGACCACCAATTTGGAATCTGAAGAAGACATTCAAAAATAGACCAAATTCACCGAGTAACGGACGAAATAGGAAAATCTCTTGAATAAAAACAAATTTGTTCTGCTATTTTCCTTGATGTCTATCAATCTTTTAACAAGGTCTGGCACGAACGACTCATTAATAAACTAAAAGGGATGCTACCAAAGCGATATGTCGGTATTATCAGTTCCTACCAAACTGTCAGACTGTTTAGTGTCAAACAAGAAAATCAATATTCAAAATTAAAAACAATAAATGCAGGAGTGCCACAAGGTAGCATATTAGGTCCACTTCTTTACATGTAATACACCAGTGATTTTCCGAAAATAGGTGGTGAAAAATTGCAACGTTTGCAGATGACACAGCGGGGATATCTCTAGGACCGACTATCATCCATTCAACCAAAATCCTCCAAAATGCTAGTAATAAGATAAAAGACTGGACAAAAGAATGGGAAATCAAACTAAATGAGCATAAATCAGTACATCTAATCTTTACAAACAAAAAAGTGGAAAATGTTCCCTCGCTCACCCTCGAACGAACTACCCATACCATACAGCGATAGAGCTAAATATCTGGGAATGAGTTTAGATGCTAAGTTGATAGGGAAAGAATACGTGAAGAAAAAAAGGACAGAAATATGCTTAAGGTATAGACAACTATACTGGTTGATAGGACGTGCTCAAACATAGATATACAAAATAAAATATTATTATATAAACAATCATAAAGCCTATGTGGACATATGGTATTAATCTATGGGTTTATACCAAACCCAGCAATATCAAAATCATACAAACACTCCAAAATAAAATCTTACGTAACATGGTCAATGCATCTTGGTACGTAAGGAATAACGACTTTCATAGGGATCTTGAGATCGCTGAGGTCACAGCAGAAATACAAAGATTTGCGCCAAAAGCCAGGCTCTCCTCAGCCAGCATGAGAATGTGGAAACGACCAAACTCTTACATAACCGAAACCCGGTCAGAAGATAAAAAGAACAAAGCCATATGAACTTCTGTAGTTAAAAATGAATAGTGAACATTGAAATCTAAATCTTATTGTACCAATGCGTTTATATATATATATTCGTATATTTAGTATATGTAAACATTTATTTATTCTATACTATTATTGTAAAATTAATGATTGGACTAATAAGACCAGTTTTAATAAATAAATTTAATTTTAAAAAATGTTATGTCTTTTTTATTATTCTCACACAAAACATTAGTACAAATTATCAATTGCCGATAAGTAAATATGAATAAAAGAATAGATAATTCTCTTCGTTTTCGCTTTTTTGTCGAAGCTTACTCTAATACTTTACAACCTCACAAACAAATAAAACGTAATTCCAAACCAAAGATCGTGATCCCAGTAGGACTATTTTTTGTAAATATTGGAACAGTGAGTAAAAACTTACTTAAAAGTTCATTTTTAACTTTTGGATTTGGTAAGTTGATTACTGATTTTATAACGGATGTTGAATAAACCTTTAGTTAGCCGAGGACATTAACCTGCGCAGGAAGCGTTTTCAACGTGGGAACACTACGGATTGATCAGGTGGTCAATCGTAAAAGCGAACATCAGCCGGCGGTTCTATTGTGAGAGAAACTAATGACCGACTGTAAAACCGAGCCGCATGATAAACTGGAATTTTAGTGAACTTTCTCCCCATGCCCGACAAAAACGGCGAGATGCTGAGTGTTGATACCTTCTGTACGCGTAAATAACATTTCCGTCCAAATTTGGTTCAAAAGAAAATTTTTATAAACAACTTTTTCCTTCTGGAGAACTTTCGACTGAAATTATGTGGTACACCGACCGAACGGTGGTTTAATCTGAAAGAATGTTTTATTCACAAAACTGACAAAATATTGCTCGCAACATTTTATGTGAAACCCGGGTAAAAATTACAATCGTTTAAGTGTAGGCAAAAATAAAATAATTCTGACATTTACAACCTTGTCTAACATGTTTATCTCACTCACACTCTTTCTCTCTCCCTCTCGCTCTCTCTCTCATGACTCTCTCTCTCACCTTCTTCAACTCCCTCTTAGATTTGCTATCTCTCACATTTAAGAGAACTCTTGCAATGTCAACCAATCAATGTTTCATTCATTCAGGAATTTTATGCTGCTATTTGTTCTCTTTCTCACTCTCTCTCTCTCTCTCTCTCTCTCTCTCTCTCTCTCTCTCTCTCTCTTTATCTTTCTTCTCTATCTTGTATTGACAATTTTTATTTCTTCCGTCACTCTTTCATTCTCTTTCCCACTCACTTTCTCTCATTCTCAATCTTCTTCTATATATTTTTTCAATTTTTAAACGATGGTTCTACTCCCAGATATGTTGTTTACAACGTTCCTGTTTTCGAGAATTAAACACTCATCATCAGGTTGAAAGTTTGATTTGATTTTGATTTTGAATATTTGATGGTTGATATTTTAGGTCGGGAACACTAGAGGATCTAAAAAAATTCCCCCAATTAACTAAGTCTTTACACACTAGTAAAAACTATACATTGAAAATAAATAAAGATGGTTGTTTAAAGTTTTTAGACTTAAAACTGTCCATAATAAATAAGCTAATTGAAATAGAAATATAAAGAAAACATACACCTACAGACACTATGATACCAGCAGATTCTTCTTACCCGTGAACCTAAAAAGCTGCTGTATTCATTTGGTTCTGTAGAGCGTATGTTGAAATTTCCATTAACACCTGCTAATTATAAAAAATTATAACCTTGGCTAAAAACAACGGATATCAAGATATATTTCGATAGGTTACTAAAAAACATAATTTAAAACATAAATATGAAAGAAACATAATCGGACTTAGGTAACCCACGAAAAATGAATCATTAGATTTTCGGTGCTTGCAATGTATTGGTGAACTATCAGCAAAAGTAGGAAAAATTCTTAAACGAGAAGGAGATGGATCTTTTAAGAGGTGCGTGTTCATTCAGAAACACCCTCACAAAACCTAAAGAAAAGATTTACACCTTTTTAAAAAGCGGGATTTACAAACTTAATTATATTGATCACGATATTAAATATGTAGGTCAAAACTGCCAAACTTGTCTCAATGGAACTAATTTTCTGAATTTAAGAACCATATAAATGAAACATAACACAATTTAAATTTAAATAAACCCGGTTAACACAATTTCGGGAAAGGAAGGTACTAAATTGGTTTGAGAAATTTAAGATAAAAAATGAAAAATTAAACATGGAGATACACGCATAAATAATATAATGGATTTTGATGTACTTCCTATTTCAAACCTGTAGTTAAATAATATTTGACATACAAATTAATAACTATTTTAAAATTACTTTCTTACGGAATTTATCGGAGAAATATTTAGCTGTGTCGTTATTCACGTTCAAAATTGAGCGGATAAAACCATTTTCTCATTGGAACGTTGCGTTTGCTAGGAATCGGCGGGTTCACTCATATAATGTATGTCAAGAGACGTGTTTGTAACTCCTTCCGGATCGTTGTAAACAACAAATCTGAGAGTAGAACCATCATTTCGAAAAATTGTGAATTCATATACCCATCCACCTTCATTTCACTCTCTCTTCGGTACTTCCACCACTCTATCACACTCATTCTCTTTCAATTTATCTTTCAATCTCTTTCTCTCTCTCTTTCTCTCTGTCTCTTCTCTCTCACCTTTCCTGCCAATCTTTTCTCGCTCTCCCTCTCTCTCTCTCTTTCTCTCTTCTTTGGTCTATTCCTTCTTCTTAATGCTAACCAACCATTTCTTTCTTACCCTCTCTTGTTCTCGTCCATTACGCATTCATTCCCTCTTAATCTCTCTCAATTTCAACCTTTTCCTTTCTTTATAATTTCGATGCTTTCTGTTTTACTGCCAACTTCTGTATCACTATCTAATTCTCTCCCAATCTCGATCTCTCTTCTTCTATCTCAATCGCTCTCTCTTTCTCACCCTTCCTCCCAATCCATCTCTCTCTCACTCTCACTCTCTCTCTTTCCCTCCCTTTCTTTCCCTCCCTCTCTTTCCCTCCCTTTCTTTCCCTCCCTCTCTTTCCCTCCCTCTCTTTCCTTCCCTCTCTTACTCTCTCCATCTCTATCTCACTCTCTCTTTACATTTTATTATCTCTCCCACCCTTCCTCTCAATCCATCTCTCTCCCTCTCACTCTCTCTTTCTTTCTCTTTTTCTTTTTCCCTTCCTGCCAATCTATTTATTCCCCTTTTGTTCTATTCCCCCGCTTTTAATGTTAACCAAATATCTATTAGGTTTCGTGGTCCGATTGACCAAATAAATACTTTTCAATTAATTAATGTTTAATTAAAGTTTTGGTTGAGATAAAAAAGTCAGTGTCACGAACGGGATTCGACCCCACTACTTTCGGATAATACGCCGCTGCTCTACCACTTGAGCAACATCTCAACCTCCACCGTTTGAATTTTCCCTCCTTTTTTTCCGTTTTTCCTATGTCGTGTAATCTATTTCATTCTCGGCGACAAATGAAATGGCCACGGAGAAAAATGGCAAAAAGGCGGGAAAATTCAAAAGGTGGGTGTTGAGATGGGAAGTTGATGTCCGAGTGGATCGAAGTCACGATAGCTCAAGTGGTAGGGCAGCGGCGTATTTAGCCGACGGGTTCGAATCCCGCTCGTGACACTGACTTTTTTCTCAACCAAAACCTTAATTTAAGATTAATTAGTCAACCAAATATTTCTTTCTGGCTCTCTCTTTTTCTCTTCCATTATGCTGTCATTCTCTCTTAATCTCTTTCAATGTAAATCTTTTTCTTTATTTATATTTCCGATGCTCTCTGTTTTACTGCCAACTTCTATATCACTCTCTAATTCTCTAGCAATCTCTCTCTCTCTCTCTCTCTCTCTCTCTCTCTCTCTCTCTCTTATTCTCACTCTTTCTCGCCCTTACTCTCTCTCTCTCTCTCACTCACTCACTCTTTCTCGCCCTTACTATCTCTCTCTCATTCTCACCCTTCCTCTTAATCCATTTCCCTCTCTCTCTCTCTCTCCCTCTATATATATATATATATATACAGGGTGAATTGCTACTCGTGCTACAAACTTCTCCAGTAGATTCTTCACCCTAAAATGAACAAAAAAGTTCATATTGTCCATGGTCCGATTCTCAACCATTTCAGAGTAATTTCGCTTTTTATCGATTTTGAAAGATATCACGTCCTGGCGTCGGAAAATCGTGATATCTTTTAATCTAAACATTTCTCT